>NW_007578592.1:55530-77126 GCF_000690725.1 Stegastes partitus
TAATTATCAGATTTTTGCAGCTTTAATGCAGAAATTGTCATATTGAAGAACGTTTTAAGTGTTTAAAAATCTGAGTTTTCTCGTGTTTAAACATTTCTTTGATGTCTTTCAGTTGTGACAAAGTCAGGACCGCTGGGCGAGTGGAGGAAGGCGAAGACGGAGGTGAGTCTGAACTTTAACTAGTTTTATTTCTTCAACCCGCTGAGAAGAAGCAGGTTAAAGTTTCCTCTGATTCTGTGTTTCAGGACATTACGTCAAGAAACGAGTAAAGGAAAACCTCAAGGAGTTGGTTTCAATGAGAAACTGGAAGAGAGGAAGAAGAAAAGGTGTGACGGGACTCAGTAGAAATACGATATTAGTTTTTGTTTCACTTTCTGTTTGCATGTCAGCTGCACTTAAAGGGCAAAGTTGCTCTGAGCTCCGGAAAACATTTCACAGCAGCAGCGGAAAATTCCTGCTTTCTGAATGTAAATCTTTAATTAAATAGCTAAATACAAGCATTTTTAACCTTTAAAGTCAGATTAAAGATGAAACCGTGAATAATCTGACTGAACCTTCAGCTAGTAAATGCTGTTAAATTGTCGAAGGAGCTCAGAGACACGAGTTACTGTAGTTTAGCAGCTAAATAACGTCATATCAAATATAAAATGTACCTGCAAAGTGTATTTTCCTTCGTTAGCGGCTGTTTTTGAGCTGCCCAAAGTGACCAAATGTCAGATTTTTCACGTCTGCAGAACGAATTCAGGTTTAAAGAAACACAAACAGGGAGCCTCACTTCTATTTAAGATAAGAGCTGTGACTTTTTCTAAAAACCAAATGCACAAAAATCACCTGGAATTTTAAACGCAGGAGAAAAAGTGCCATTTTTATTCCTGACGAAAGTGAACGAAGAGTTTTACTCCAAAATAAAATCCTGCACAAAAATTATTTTTAGTGAATTAAAGCTGCATCAGCTCAGATTTCATCATAAACATCCAACATCTGGCAAAATATAACAATAATTTCCAACTTTCTGTTGAATAATTGTCATCAGGATAATAGATGTGTTGTTGTTTTGATTGATTTTCCTGCTTTTAAGTACATTTTATTTAATAAGGGGACGTAAACTTAAAAAAAAAAAAAAAGACTTCAGCAGTTAATTTTGGGATTTTTATTCATGTATTTCTTTCAAATTAAAGCCGCTGATTGAAAATAAACCCACATGGAAACACAAAAACACATACTAAGCAGAATTTTACCAGATTTCTGGGTTTAACTTATAAAAATAATCACATTTTCTGATGCAGCTTTAACAGTAGCATGTAAATCTTATTTAGACATGAAATAGACGTTTTCCTCATTTTGTGGTAAAACTCTTCAGCTGTTAAGTGCCTTGATAACAGTCAGCAGCTGAGTTATAATAATAATAATAATAATAATAATAATACAGGGAACTGTTGGTTAAAGCCTAAAACGCTGTTGGATCATCAAACAGACCTGCTCCAGGGTTGTGAGGAGCGTTTGATTTAATCCTCGTGCTGCAGCAGACGGGTGGAGTTACTGCGAAATTCACACATTATGTAACACATACAGATGACGTTTACATAATTTAAATGAAGGATACTCGCTGAATGAAGCTTGTGCCGCAAAACAGGCTTTGATGTGAAATATCTATCAAACAGCAGCAGACGAATCACAGCTTAATCTTTTCTCAGCTCTCAGGTGTTTTTTCAGAGACAGAATCAAGTAAAACTGTTTATTGGCCTGCTGCTGCTCGTTATAGTTCGGTTATGTGTTTTGTAGACCTTGGCTTTGCCCATTAAAGGGGTGCAGCTCACGTTTTGAGTTTCCAAACTTGTGCCTTTTTTTTTTAAATCCACGTGAGAACGCAGCTTTTGATTTGTTGGCCATTCGGTTTTATTTTGCGGTGAACTCCACCCGGCTGCAGACGGGAAAATCATTCACAGCTCAGGTTTTTATATTTCAGAGCTACGGGATCAAATTTGTGTCATAATAACTGAAGAGGGGCACGTTTGACTATTATTGGTGGAGACTATTCGTCTGTCGCCGCTCACTCCAGTTTGGCTGCTTCATTTTTATATTTCAGCTTCAGCTCTTGGAGCAACAGATCTGTGGATCTAAAACTTATTGAACACAGGTTTAGTTTTTTACCAGCTCTGGAAACAAACAAACAAAAGTAGCTCAGACTGAACCAAACAACACTTTTGCATTGTGTCACGTGCACGTTTGAGCTTGTGTATGTTCGTGCACAAAATGGAAGAGGAGATAGTGGCGTGAAAATTGCATGCTAACTACCTAAATATTACATATCGATCAATTATCTGGGTTAATACTATACATTTTAAAATTATCACTATCATTATTTTTATTAACCAATCAGTCTGTGGTCTCAGCCCCGCCCACAGCATGGTCTGATTGGTTACACAACACCAGTAACAACCAATCAGCAATGAAAGCTGTTCTGACATGGACAGACGCAGCTCAGTTGAATTAGCAGCAACGTTAGCAAATGAACGTTAAATAAAACCACAATCCTAAATTTTTTTCAGTTTCTCTGTTACTCTAGAAATGCCTAAATAATTCACTCATTTGCGTCAGAACAGCTGGGACTGACTCTGCTAACATTGCTAGGCTAATGCTATCACTAAGAGGTTAGCTGTGCCACTTAGCCTGCAGCTAATGCTCTCTGGATCGATCTAGTATAATCTCAATTAGTTATAACAATTATCATTATTAATGAAGTAATGTAGTTATGAATGACACGTTCCCTGTTGTCACATGCTGTTAATATATAACATTTAATGCATATCGGCTCCAAATACTAGTTATAGGTGCCCTTGATTGCTAATAATAAATATGGTATCGGCCCTGAAAAACAATATCGATAGAGCCGTACTAAAAATAAAAGCTAAAAATCAACCAATGTCCAATGAGGACGCAGCGCTGTAAGACCCGCCCACATTGGACCTTTCAACTAAAAATGAGAAAATCAAATGTGGCACCTTTGAGCTCCTTTTTTGGTTTACTGTTGTTGGAGATTCTGTTCATTTATTTTGACACCAATTTAATCCCGTACAGGTCTGGTCTTATTCACACATTTCTAACTCTTAAAGTGTAACCAGTTTTGTCTTTGAGGGAGCAATAACTGTAGAAAAAGGGAGAATCGCAGCTGTTTTCAACCTCAGAAATGATCCAGGAGAACGTTTGTGGATTTGGGAGAAGGTCTGTAAAGTCACAATGGGGGTAAAGTTAACTAAAGTATATTAACTCCAGTGATTCCTGCTGGAGAAAATAAAAGGTTTTATCAGGAAAAGAAGTGTGGCAGGAAACACGATTAAGGGGAAACAAGTACTGTCAAGCTTTATGAGGTTTTCACCGCATAGAGTTTAAAAAAAAAAAAAAGAAGAATCATGTTTGGGCCTCAAACTAGCCTGAAGAACGAGATGATCTGAGCTTCACCTGCAGCACAGATCAGCTCTTTAAATGTTTGTTTTTGTGTATTAAAGTCGACCAGAGGAGCTGAGAAAAGTTTAGCTCTTCATGTTCCAGATTGTGTAAAAACTTTAGGATCAATTAAACCTCTTCAGTTTTGATAATCAGGCTGCGTTCAGGTCACATGTGGATCATCGTCATTCACAGTTTCTGACTTCTAAGTTGGAATCGTTAGGATTGCTAACGACCATCTTGTGAGCACAGCATCAGATCTGCAGCATGAAGAGTTAAGATCAGGTCACACCAGCAAAAACACAGTCGATTTCACGTCTTGTAGTGAATACTGGCAGCTGGTAGGACTGTTAGAGGTTTAAAACAAGCTCCTCCAGCTTGTTAGTTTGGTAACTAGTCACTAAGTTGGCATAAATCCAATGCATTTTGTGCACATTTTTAATTTAAAATAGTGAATAGAAACGCTGGAAATTTTAGTAAGAAGTTATAATAAGTGCAATTTTTTGATACGTGTCCACAGGATCAGTCATCGCCACGTTTTCCATTCATTGTCTATGTAAACAAAGAGCAATGCATTCTGGTAACGTCTCGTTGGCTCCATATTTGTGTAAAGTTGAGGTTTAGGCAACTTTTTACACATCAAGGACGTCCAACTCTCCAACTCTGGAAACTCTCAAAATACTTCTAAACACAATGTTGATGATCTGAAAAGACAGATTTTGCAGTTTTCAGAAACACAATTACTATTAATGGAATACAAGGAAGGGTTTTTGAACTAAGTTGGTCAAGTTCAAAAGCCACACACTGACAGTCTACGAGTGAAGCGATTGTCCAATCAGTTGCAGCTAATGTTTGTTTTTTTGTTGACTAGTCTTACGTCCATCAAGTGTCCAATGTTGGGAAGCTGTACGACCATTCATGTCCAAAATCGCCACTGTGAACACGAACCATCAGTGAAAAAATCATGACGAACGTGAAGAATGCGACTAAACCAGAAAGCTAAAACATGGCCGTAAATTACTCTTAGAATATATAAGCGATGCAAATGCTTTATGCACTCCATCCACAGACTGTAGATAAAAGATGGACGTAGCTGAAGAAAGAAAACAGAAGCTTTAAAGCTGCATTCTCTCTAACAGCCAGTAGGGGGCGACTCAGACTGTATAGAAGTCTATGAGAAAAAGATCCAACTTCTTACTTGATCTGTTACCTCAGTGGACATTTTCCTAAAGGATTTATGGTCGCAGTTGGTAGTTTCAAGTCTCCTTCAAAACAACATGATGATTATGTTGTAAATTTGAATTCATTTCATTTCAAATTCAAAGCTTCAAAATGCTAATCAACAAACTAACAGGTAAAATCTCAATGGCTACGTCCATCTTTTACCTCCAGATTTTTCACCACCACCACCACCGTTATCTCAATCTAACGTTTGCAAAACAGCAGCAGATTGAAACAAGCATTAATTTACACTTTCCTTCTGCTGTTTTTCTGAAAATTCTGCCAAAACTTGTGCCACCTGTAGATGGAAACCCTACAAATAACCCACTGGTTCAGTCGCTAACAGCAAAATAAGTTCACACAGTTTATTTAAAGATGTTTTTGAAGCATGGTCTCCTGTTAGTGAACCAACCGGATGTTGATGTGCAGCTACGTCTTCTTTCATTCAGAGCTCAGAACCGTTTACATGCAACAGATTTGTGCAAATTTCAACCAACACAATCGAAAAACCTCAAACGCTGGTGTGACCGAACATTTAAATCTCTCTGCTGGTGTAAATCAGGAGTTTCTGAATCATTTGATGTGTTTTTATTCACGTCAAAGTGCCAAATTGGTTTAATTCAGGAAATGTTACGCCACATGTCCTCGTCAATGAACGAAAATCAGAATATATCGCTGATATTTTTAATACTGCTCTGCTTGACTTTGTATTTAAAGCTGCACTTTTAATATTTCGAATATTTGTATGTTAACAATGGATTAAATAGTTGTGTGAAATGTGTAGCTTGTAACCCACTGAGAAGCTTTTTAGCCTCTTTTAGCTCCTAGATTTGGTTTTTACGACAAAAAATGAGTCTTGGGTGTTGGAGGAGACCAAAACTGAGCTAAAACTACAGGAAATGATTGATAAAGCTCTCATTCTGCTGCCCCCTGGTGGCCACAAATAAACTAATGCAGCTTTAAATAAGGAAAGTTAAATATAGATCAAGATTTTTGTTGTTGCTGTTAATTAAAATCTTGTTCTAAAAGACAAAAAAGAAACGTCCTGTGACGAAAACACATTGAAATGAAATTTCTTGAACATAAATTTCACCGTTAGATGTTTAGATTCTGTGATGCAGCTACTGAATGTGGTGTTACTAATGTTGTACATAGTTCTTTTTTTATTTTTTAACTCTGACTGTCTCCATAGCTGGACACGTGATACTCTGCTTGTGACGCACTTATTCCGTTTGTTTTTACTGTATTCATGATTGTAAAGTCAGTTTATCAGCTGTTAAAATTAAACCTTAAATGAGACGCAAAAATAAGATTTTTAACAAATTCTGAATTCAATGTTATTGTGAAAATCTGCTTCCAAATTGACACTATTTTACAGTGTTGATCGCTGTGTTTCAGTCAGTAAATAATCAAAATGAACAAATTGTAGCTCACCGACTGTATTTAGGAGTCATTTTTTTGCCTCTTACTGTGTTTTAAGGATTCATTTTGACAGTGTTTTACATATCGTCAGTGAAAGTGTTTCGTTTCATCCAATTAAATGTTATGATCCATTAAACATTTCATGTTTCTGGTGTTTTTCATATTTTTTTCAGCAGCAGCTTTAATTTAATAGTTTATTTTACTGTTTGTTACCTACACGTTCTAATGACGTTTTAAAGAAATCTACTGTTCAAAGAATTATTTAAGGATATTTCTTATTTTAAATAATGTTCTTATCAGGTTGAAGTTCATTCAGACAGAATGTTTTAAATGGAGAATTCAAAATTATGTTTGGAGGATGTTGTCAGATTATGATACTTTCAAAATAATGTTTTCCAGGCCTTTTGATAAAAGTTCCTGTAACGGTAAATAAGAATAAAGTTGGAACATTTTGAGGATGTTTTGTGGATGCTGAAGAACATAAAATAGAACATTTTTCTGTAAAGTGTTCCCACCAATGTTGCACGATGACAAAAGAAAAACGTGCTCGATGCATGGTTTAGAAATTTAGAAAAGACATTTTGAGGCCGTCTTTAGAGAACTTCATCCTGCATTTAAGAAGAACAATCTGGAAACTTGAGTAACTTCCTTCTGAAAATTTGAGTCGAACTTATCTGGACTCACTCAGGTGGAAACAGGTTTTTGTTTTCACTTTGGTTCGTCTTTTAACACGTTGAGATCGAGGAAGTGACATTAAAAAAAACATCTGAACAAAGCAAAGAAGCTGCACAGAAACTAAAAATAAAAAAGTGCAAACAACTGCAGCTGAAGACCTGTGTTTTATTTCACATATAAAATTATTGTTCCCAAATTTAGCTCTTTTCTCTTTTATATGTTAACGTTTGTACATTTGCTTGATCTCGACACTAAAGCACTGGTTTCTTCACAGCAATATGAACATTCACTGACTTTCTTTTAATCTTTTCATCGTCAGAAACAACATTGAGCTGCAACGTTTAACTTTATTACCACTTTTCCTATAAATAAGACTGAATATTAAGAAAACAGATTAAAAGTCGCTGCTGAACCTGAATCCAGTTGGTCTTTAATCAGCTGTTTGACTTAATCCAAACTTTTCTCAGCACATTTTGAAGAACAAACTTCTGCTGTTGAACTGGTTTTTATCTCCAACCTGAGTTTAACTGGATTTAAACTCGTTTTCAAATTTCTTCCTGTGTTTGGCAGCAAAATATTTAGTTTTATTCAATGCTTTTCTCTTCAGCATTTGAAATCTGTCTTTAACGGATTAATTTTCTGTTTCTGAATGAGCAGAAAAACCTCTGCAGTCGCAACTTTTGTGGAGTAAAACCTGATGTAATGTAAACTGCAACATTTTTTTCTTTTCAAACTTTGAATTGCAGACAAAAAACCCATCCATCCATTATCTATACACCTCTTAATCCTCACTAGGGGGGCTGGAGTCTATCCCAGCCGACTTAGGGCGAAGGCAGGGGACACCCTGGACAGGTCACCAGTCTATCACAGGGCTACACTTAGAGACAGACAACCAAGCACACTCACATTCACACCTACAGACAATTTAGAATCACCAATTAACCTCAACATGTTTTTGGACTGTGTGGGAGGAAGCTAGAGAACCCACACTGCACTGCATTTGTGACCAGCTGATGCAGAAATAAAACAAAAATGCTTTTTTTTGTTTTTGCAGCAGATTTGTGACCAAAAGCTACTTTTTGAAATAAGTGAAAAAAAGACGCCCTAATGTCAGATTTACGTCGGTTAACGGTGATTTTGTCGTTCAGACAAACCTGACAAATGTTAAAGTGAATAAAAATAATCAGTCACCTTCTGGAGCCAAAAACTCTGAACAAACTGAACAAACTGAGCTGAAACCAGGTTCAAAGTTTATTTCTCACAAAACACATTTAAAAAAGACAAATGGAGCTAAAATGTTAAAAGAAAAGCCGTCGTATCCTGATCAGTCTGCTGATTTAAACAGTTTTCCGGATGTTTCACTCTGAACCGATGAAACTTTGACTCAGTTTTCTCTTCATTCAGTTCAGATTAAAGAACTGTAAGTGTGAACGATTTAAATTCACCATCAAAAATCTGAATCTTAATTCCTCCTAAAACTAAGTCTGGCTCGATTGTTATTCTCAGAGTTCTGACCAGATGTGCTGATTCGTCTCTGATGCCTATTTCAGGATGTTTGTTTCTAAAGCTCCACCAAGAAATCGTTCAGTCGGCTCCGTCCGAGTCCCGGTGGAGGATTTTACAATCGATCGGTGATCAACAGAACAAAATCTACACACAGAAATCAGACTTCATTCATTCAGTAACATCAGGAAATGAAAATAAGTCAGAATGTTTCCTCGGGTATGAGCAGATTTTAAAACTTTACAAAACAACAAGCTTCAGTCAGTTGGTTCAGTCAATAAAACATCGATACAAAAACGTTAGTATATTTAATGGACCCTCCTCTATGGACTTCAACGGTCTGGAACTCTGAAACTATTCATAGTATGAAGGTCAAACTTTGCTTCATTGAATACACAAACGCTCTCGTCAAACTTTGGAGCTGAAAAAAAAAAAAAAAAGTCAGAAGCTGCAGTTCCTCAAATGTCCACTTGAGGCTCCAAAAGCGAGTCAACCCTCCACAGACCTCCATGTTAAAACACAAGACTTTCCAGCAGAAATACATCGTCTGTGATCACTTTTACAGCTTCCTTTTGGGGGGGTTGTCATATTTTGGTTGCTTTGAAACATTTAAAATGTGGACCCTCCTCTATGGACTTCAAAGGCCTGTAAGTCTGAAAATATTCATAGCATGAAGGCAAAACTTTGCTTCATTAAAGAAACTAAAGTCACTGTGGATAAAGAAACAGCTGATTCAGTGGACGTCAGGTGAGACTTGTCAGATTTTGACGTTCTTCTACATATTGATGCTGCTCTGTTTGAGCCTCCATCAGCTGGATGAGTTTATCGGATCATACATTGGTGTCACGGCGGCGCAGTGGGGAAGCGTTTCTCGGCTGCGTGAACAGTGACGTGTCGCCTCAGGTGGCTGCCGGAGATGAAGGTTTTGCCGCAGAAGGAACACCTGAACTCCTTGCAGTCGGTGTGGACGGTCATGTGGACCTTCAGCGAACCCGACTGGGCGAAGCGTTTGCCGCAGTGGACGCAGCCGTAGCGCTTCTCGCCGGTGTGGACGCTCTGGTGCCGTTTCAGGTTGCTGGAGTCGGAGAATCGTTTGCCGCAGAGCGCGCAGACGAACGGCTTCTCGCCCGTGTGGACCCTCATGTGCGTCTTCAGGTTCTTCAGGCAGGCCAGAGTCTTTCCGCAGCAGCTGCACACGAACTTCCCTCCAGATTCGTCTCCTCGGACGTCGCCAGTTCCACCAAAAGCATCCGGACGCCTCCAGACGACCCTCCCAATCGCAGCGTTCTTCTCCGGCTCCTCTTCAGGCGGCGCCCTCTGCTGGCTGCTGCTGCATCCTGCAGGCTGCTGTTGATCAGCTGTCGACACAAAACTGAGTCCGCCGCCTGACTCGGCCGAGGAGCAGCCGGCCTCCAGAGGGTTCTGGGTAAACATCAGGCAGTCGTAGCCGCTGGTTTCTGGCCTCTGATTGGTGCTCAGGGTTTTGTGGACGGACGTGGAGGGGGGGCTGACCTCAATGCTCACCCATGATGACGAGTCGTCGCCGTCAGCTGCTTCCTGTTTGATCGACGGAGCTTCTGTCTCCGTTTGTTCTTCAGCGGCACGACAAAAAGCTTCTGGAGAGAAAGAAAATATCAGTTTTACATGGTTCAAACAATTCAAAACAAAAGGTCTTGAAACGTCTCCAAATTTAAATCATATATATATTTTTTTATTTACTTGGTTTTATTACTATACTAATTTTAAACATTTTTATTGTCATTCTTAACCAAGTTCAATATTTTCACACAAAAGATGCACAGAACAGATATTTTTCATCGATTTATTTCCTTAGTGTTTCCTTCCTTCCTTAGGACATTAAACTGCCTGTCAAAGCCTGCAGCTGATTTCGGGGTTCAGACAGTTAAACTATCTGTGCTGCGTTCATGAAAACTTTCTTCACTTACTGTCGGGTTCAGTGGGACGCCACGACTCTTCAACATCTTCCTCTTCCTCATCATCCTCCACTTTGATGATGGCCGTCGAGCTGCCTGCAGGAGGCTGGAATCAGAGAACGAAGATGAAGGAAGAGGTTCAGATTTAAACGATGACTCTGTTCTTCTTCTACTCACCGCTTCCTGTTTGGGTTCTGATGGAGGTTCCGGGTCTCTGCAGCGGGCCGGCTCCTTATTGGATGATCTGGACGGCAGCGTCTCACCTGCAGCAGGTGAGTCAGGACGACACAGTGAAGCTGAATATGATGATTCTCTCTGGATATTATGTGACTGAATGAATTCTACCTTCCTAGTTAGTTTTTTTTTAAACTGAATCTCTTGTAAACAGCTCAATGAATGAGTTGGTTCAGTTTGTACAATAGCAGCTGTTATTCCCCACTTCAGCACCTTCAGGGTGTCTGTAAATAAAGTCCCAAAAACTAAATAGCTGCAAGAAAAAAAACAAAAAGCGAAACGTCCATCACTCACAAACACAAAAACCCAAATAATTCAGTTCACTGTGACGTTAACAAAGGAAACATATTCGACAAAGTGAAGTCATCAGAAGTCACTAGAACACTGTTAACTGAAACCGTTACTAAAGACATTATTTAGATTTTTTTTTCATTTTATAATTCCGATTAATTGACTCATTTTAAAGCTTTTTATCTATAAATTGCAACTTTTTTCCTTTACATTTGTCATTTATCTGCACTTTTTAAATAATTTTGTAAACTTTTCTTTCTTTTTAATCCCAAAATTCTGTTTGTTTTGACTTCGATGGTTCAGACATGTGAACGTTACCCCAACATTTCACTTAACTTTTTAAGCAAAACTCCAGTGTAAATATCTTAAGATGACGTAAATAGACGGCAGGAGACAGTAACAATCGCCTACTTCTTCAATTTTAAAATTTAGGACGTTGTTTTTGTTTTTATTATGTAGTTTTGCCTGTATGTTGGATATAATTCTGGTTAATGATAATGACAATAAAGATCATTTATTTTCTGAGAATAAACTGTTCACCATTGTGGTTTTCTATTTGGAGTATATATTTATCCTTTTGGCCATCACTTTGCATTTATTGTTAATTAGTCTGATACATTCCTGGTTTTAAATCTGAACTTGAATATTTAAATTGCCCCCCCTTTTTTTTTTTTTTTAACTTTCGTACTTAAAATAGTACATTTTTATACAAAATATTACTGTGTCCCAATCCTTCAGAATGAAGTTATTTGCATGCAGAGACTTTGAAAACTGCCTAAAGTCAGACATTCATGGAACCACACTACATAAATACTTCAGAATGAAAAATAGATGATATGTCTATAAATATACAGCATACCATACTGACCACTTCAAAAACAACCTCACGTTATCACATCCTGTACATATTGCATCTTTCACGTCACGTCATATGTAAAAATAGCTTTGAACAGTCTTAACTTTAATAGTTAAACTAGTCAGGTAATGTTTTTAAGGTCTCCACTGATTTAAATAAAACATTAAATATTAATATGTTAATATAAGATCTGTATTTTAAACAATATTGTTTGGTTTTCATCTTTTATTGCAACATTTTCTTTATTAGAAACAACTTTTGCTCCACATGTTGCTTTAAATGTTTAAATTAGTCTGGAGCCTTGAACAAGTCAAAACGGAGAATATTCATCCTACAATGTTGTTTTATTTGCGTCATTTTTTGCGCTGTTTTGGTAAACAACAGTTTTCTCAGGCAGTGAACGCACCGCAGTAGCGTCACGGTGACGCTCTGCCGCTTCACCGCTTCTTCTGTTTGTTCG
Source organism: Stegastes partitus (assembly GCF_000690725.1). Lineage (NCBI taxonomy): Eukaryota > Metazoa > Chordata > Actinopteri > Pomacentridae > Stegastes > Stegastes partitus. The sequence continues at coordinate 67,571 of NW_007578592.1, forward strand.
CTTTGTGTCGGTAAACATGAACGTTGCCGGTTACCTGTCGGTGGTTCGGTCCTCCGGGGCTCGTTGCTCGCGGCCACATGAACTCGCGCGCGGCTGCCCGCGTGCAGCAGCGCGGAGCTGCCCGCGGTGGCCGCGGCGCGCAGCGCGGTGACGCGTGCGGCCCGCAGCTCCATGAGGCGCAGCTTCCGGCGCAGCAGCTCGTTCTCTCTGCGGCTGCGGCTGATCTCCAGCTGCAGTACCGAGTATCCACTGTCCACCAGCTCGCAGATCTCCGCCACCGCCGTGTTCGCCAGAACCTCCATGATGGAGGCGAGCTGCGCGTGGAAGGCGACCGGAGACATGTCGGAGTTTCGCGTGCGTGTCCGGTGCAGCGGAACCGTCCGGATCAGCGGCTCGTGACACTTGACAGACACACAGACCCGCGCGTGCGCTGCGTTTACCTGCGCGTGTCCCTTCTCACCTGATGGACACACAAACACACACCCGGAAGTGAAGGGACGGGAGCGACGACTGGACATGAGCGGACCGCGCATGCGCAAAGAATCTTCGGCAGTGTTTTCAAAATATTCAGTTTTTAAACCTGAAAACATCCAGAAAGACAGAAAATCAGTTTAACACTGAAATCATTCCGCACAAACTCACAGCTGCACATTCAGATATTCAGATCAGATTGTTTCCATGATTGATTCTTCGTCCATCAGTGTAGATTTGATCTGAACAGTAAAGAGAAAAAACTGCAGAAATCATATTTTAATAATATAAAACTAAAATCATGTTTAAATGAGAACTGTTGCATATTATTTTTCTTCTTGTTTTACATCTGTTTAGTCATTTTCCATAATTGTATTTATTTTTTTTTGTTTTGGAACATCTTTATTGTCATTTAGTGTTTGCACCATTTCAAAAGTGTTTTTGTGAGTTTTGTAGTCATTTAGGATCTGTCATTTTGCATTATTCTAAAGTTTCACTTTTTTTTTTGTTGTCATTTTGTGCCTCTGCAATAATTTTGGATGTTACAGCTTTACAGCATTTTTTGTGGCCATTTTCATCTTTTATTGTGTTAAAATCATTTTTTATATTATTTGTGTACTTTTAGGGTGTTTGTCATAATCTTTCAAGTATAATTTCTTTGTCACCTTGTGTCATTTTGTTGTAATTTTCAAACCTATTGTTTTGTAATTTTGCATCATTTAGTTGTTCTATATAATTTCATACTTATTTAGAATTTGTTTTTAGTAATTTAGTAATTTTAGTTTTGGAGTTGTTGTTTTGTAGTAACTCTTTAGGCATTCGGCCTGTTTTTGTCATTTTGCATGTTGTTTAGTCATTTAGATTTTTTAAACATGAGTTTTTGCTATTTTTTTGTATAATTAGTAGGTGTTGCTAAATTTTTTTTATCTATTTAGCTTTTTTGTAGTCATTTTACATCTCATTGCAGTAATTTTGTAGTAATTTAGAAATGATTTGTCGTCTTTTGCGTCAACTTAAGAACACGTCATGAACTTTTTTTCTAACAGTGTGAAGATGGTGTTTTCATCCTCTCCTGCAGTTTGAATTAGAGTCTCAGAAAAGAGATGAAATGTGATTTTTAAAGGAAGTTAAACATTTATTCCAGTCTGTCTTTAAACCAAGAAGATTTCAATGTGGCCGACCAAAACCACATCTGAATAAAAATGACTTCTAGACTCTGATATGAAGCTGTGTCTTCTCCTCAAATGAAAATTAGTTCATTTCATTGCCATTTCTCCTGTTTTTGCCTCAAACTGGCATCAATTATTGTCCAAAACCACAGCTCTTTGACACCACTCTAACATCACTGTATGTGTTTGACATTTTTTTTAAAAAAATACAAATTTAACTCCTCACAAGAAAAGAAAAATTAAGGATAAAAACAAAATTTAGTGCGACAACTGTTCGAAGTTTTAATAAATTCAAACACAAATCTGAAAACTGACAAAGGAAATAACAAACAAAACTATTTCAGAGGCTGTTTTATTAAACAAAAACAACACAAACTCATTTACTGTAGAATATTTTTGCTTTTTTTTTAACACAACCCTTTTACTGATCTGTACATTAGACTTTCTACCAGCGGAGATGAATGAGATGTTTAAATCTGCCTTTCACTGAATAGGTTGATTAATAAAACATTAAAAATGTTAATGTCCACAATGACCCTTTTAAAACGTCTCCTCTTGTTTAACAAATACACAAAAAACAAAGAAATTCTGTTTACTGTAAATCACATTTAAAAACTGAACCGCTATAAAAACTCTGATTTGTACACAGCTCCTCGTCTTCATATTTACAGAACATGTAGGTCTTCGCTCAGACGTTGGGGTGACATTTCTTCATGTGCAGCTTGAGGCTGTATTGGACGATGAAGCTTCTGGAGCAGAACTTGCAGCCGTACGGACGTTCACCCGAGTGGACGCTCAGGTGCGACTTCAGGTGAGCCGACTGCGTGAACTTCTTGCCACATTGGTCACAGCTGAACGGCCGCTCGCCCGTGTGGATGCGCATGTGAACGTCCAGGTTCTGCGACGTGGCGTACGTCTTGTTGCAGACGGAGCATATGAAGCGTTTTCCTCGGGCGCCAGCACTCGGCTGCCCGTTGCTGAGCTGCGATCGGCCCGACTGTTCCCTGTAGAGGGCAAAGTTCATCATGTCGCCGCCGCCGTCTTCGTACTCGAAGGCCGAGCTGCTGCTTTCAGACAGCTGACAGTCTGTGGAGGTCGAGCCCGAGACGCTGACCAGCTTTAGCCCGAAAGCGTCGTTGTCCATGTTTTCGTTTTGGTGGAACGGAGCAAAACTAATCTGAGCCTTCGACTGTTTGGACCACGTTGGGTCCACGTTCAGATCCAGTTCTGCTCGGTTACTCGGCGACTGAGACCCGATCAGAGCGCCGCTGCTGAAGTACACCTGCCTGCTGGAGGTCGGAGGAACCAGCGAACACTCCTGGACCAGGTGGACGTCCGGGTCCATCGGTGAGGAGAAGGAACACACCGACTCGCCGGCCTCCATCTCCACCTCGTTGCCCTGCTGAGCGGAGCAGCTCGGCTCGCTGTGAGGAGAGTCCACAGAGTACACAGACACTAACTTCTGCGTCGCTGCAGTCAGTTTGGATGTTTTCAGACTGAGCTGCTCGGAGGACGACTTCTTATCCGCCTCATCGCTCCCCTGCCAGCGTCTCCTCATACGCCGGCTGACCGGAGGCGACGAGACGCCATCTCTGGCTGAAGCCGTCCCGTCCACAGGGGATGTGTTACCTGACAGAAAAGACAAACTTTATCATCGGCAAGCTAAAACATTCTGCTTTACAGAACATCCTGCCAGTTTTCAATCAATATGTAAGTCACCAAGACACCTCTGACTCCTCTGAAGGAGCTACAAACTTCAGCAGATGTAAGAGACTGTTCAAACAACTGTTGTCTGTTCTTCACCAGTCAAAGCTTTATAGGAGACAAAGAGAGACACTGTAGAAAAACATGCTTAAATCTGGACTTCAGCAGATGACATGAGAGATTCTCAAGTCAACTGGAAGAAGGTTCTTTGTCTTCATGAGACCAAATTGGAGCTTTTTTCCCATCAGACTAGATGCTATGTTTGGTGGGTGCCAAACATGCCATCCCCACTGTGAAGCACGGTGGTGAACACCAGCTTGTAACCCTTTCAGAGGAGTCATACGTGTCTTGGCGGCCTCCTTCGCTTCTTTATTTATTGATGGAAGTTACAGTGTTGCTTTGAGATAAAAAGTTAAAGGCCATTTATATAACACTCAACCATCTTTAAACATATAAGGTGATCTGCGACACCACCTATCAGGTATTTATGACACAGTCCTGATATCTCTCCAGGCAGTTTCTCCACCGTTCACATATTCACTCAATATCCTGATGAGATGCTCCTTTACAGTGTGTTACACTTCTTATGAAGCCACAACGACACTCTGCCTCAAACAAGGGAAAGAGACCATGCACTCTAAAGATCTCTGCCTAGCGAGCAGCCACGTTTAGCAACACTCTTCTTGTCTTGTAGCAAAATAGTTTTTGTGCGCCCCCTGGTGTTAGAGAGAATAGTACTGCAGAGAAAGCACAAACCAAAAAGCCTTGATTACACTCCCTTGAGGACATGAAATGCCAGCAATAGGCACCACGACAAAGACTTCTGTGAAGCTTAATGGCTTCGAGTAAGTCAGAATCTACTAGAGCCAAAGTTTAGCCTTTATTACTGCTTCATTCATACGTCCGTTGTAAAAAACAATCCCATCAGCATATCCACTATAATCTGTAAACTGATTATGTTAACTGATTATTTTATTCAAAAAAATCAATAATTGATTTTATCAGTTGAAAAAAAATGATTAACATTGGCATTCTGAGGTAATAAACACATTTTATGTTCAGAGATTCTGCTCACCTTCCTCAAAGGTGTCGTTACTGTCGGAGTCTTCATCTTTGATCAACACGACGTCTGGAAACTGCAGCAGCAAAAGACCAACAATGACGCCGTTAATGTCACGTCACATGAAAAACATTTCAGTTGAACATGCAAACAAGCAAAGTGTTGCATTTATTACTTGTCATATTGACCTTAAATCTGGAAAAACCGAGTGAAAGCCAATAACAGGCAAAGTAATAAAGGGAAAATATCTCTTGGTCTGTGATTGGCTGACTCATCTTCAAGATTAACTTCAAGTTTTAATGAGGAAATAATTAAAAAGAGGAAAGCAGATTAACTTTCACCAGCTGAGTTAAAGGCATCGTCGCTTCGTGCAGAAAAATCTCAAAAATCTTCCGGTAATGATCATGTTATCTCTAAAATTTGCCTTTTGGTTTCTTTGGATGAGGAGATCATTAACAGGAGAAAACAGCTTCAAAGACTGAAGGAACGAGTCTGAGACTAAAATAAATCAACATGTCAGCGAGCACAGATAAGGAGATCATGAACTTCTGATGTGGAGATAATTTCAGATTAAAAATACAATGACTGCAGCGTCGCCTGGTCTCTGCAGAGTTTCACTGGTTTCTTTAAGATCTCGCTGCACAAAATGATCAGAGTTTATTATTATTATCCATCCATCCATCCATTATCTATACACCGCTTTATCCTCACTGGGGTCATGGGGGGCTGGAGTCTATCCCAGCTGACTCAGGGTGAAGGCAGGGGACACCCTGGACAGGTCGCCAGTCTATCACAGGGCTACACTTAGAGACAGACAACCAAGCACACTCACATTCACACCTATGGACAATTTAGAATCACTAATTAACCTCAACATGTTTTTGGACTTTGTGGGGGGAAGCTGGAGAACCCAGAGAGAACCCACGCTGCACAGGGAGAACATGCAAACTCCACACAGAAAGATCCCAGGTGTCCTCACCGGGACACGAACCAGCGACCTTCTAGCTGCGAGGCAACGGTGCTAACCACCGCTCCACCTTTCAGCCCCTATTATTATTATGATTATGAATAATATTAATAATAAGTCAAAATGTATGGCATCCCAGATGGCCCAAAAAGATGCACTGAGAGGTTCAATTTAATGGTTCATTCTCAAATTACAATTTAATTATTTATTACAGTTTTTTTTTTTTTTTTTTTTTTAATCTAGACAAAATTATCTTCCATGAACCAAAACTAGTCCGTTGAGAGAAAGTTATTATCTGCATCGATTAACTGTTAACTACGGAGCCCCTAAACGGACATGTCTGAGAAAAAAAAAAAGATGGCAAGTATCTTGTGCGCATAAGACACTATGTGGTGGTTTCTCGTGTGCACCACAAAGGCTTCACGTGCAAACGGGATACAGGATGTGGGATGCTGGGAATTTAGGCTCTTTGAAGGGAGCCATTAGCAAAAGTATTTGTAAATGTGCATGGACAGTTGTGTGTCTGTATCTCAATCTGTGTGCCTGTAGTGAGATTTGTCGATAGTAGGCGGCATAACTACTGAAGTACGGAGCAGCAGAGCAGCATGAAGCCAGAATGAATGAGCCTGTGAGCCTGAGCTCAGGACACAGAAACCCTCAAGTTACAGATGTGTAATAAAGTTCATGTGTACAAAGAGAACCAACTGTGAGGCCTGCTTGACTTGTAACTGGTGATTTGTCTGTGTTTTCAGCACTTGTAGCTAAAGACTTAGACTTTTCATCTTTTAATATCTACAGACCCCTGAGTGGCCATAGAGAAAGAAAACATATAATGCGTGGGAACATAAATTATCTTGTGGTTATTAACTTGAGGTAGTGAGTTATTATCTCATTCCCTCGCATTGTATTTTTTTCACCAATGCCGCTTCCAGAGTTCAGTAAAGTTGGAAAGATATTCAAAGATTAGAACTTCACTACGGAAGCCGAGAGCGGTCGTTTTCTACTGTTCTTTCTTCGCCGTTTTCTCGACATAACGAGTTAATTTTCTCGTTATCTCGGGATAACAAGAATCGTTTTCTCGTGAAAACAAGATAATTTATCTCGAGAAAACCAACTTCGTTTTCTCGAGATACCGAGATAATTGGTGTTTGTGTTAAATCCATCATGTCATGATGATCCTCGATCTGACATTTTCAGTCTGTTCTCGGCAAAGTCACTGCTGCACTCCAGAGCGTTTCTTTGTAAACACAGGCATCAGTATCCAGGGATAATTATCCCGTTATCTCGAGAAACCGGCGTTCGTTTTCTTGAGAAAACAGCCCCGTTTTCTCCAGATAACGGGATAATTGTCTCGTTATCTCGAGAAAATGCCATTTAAAAAAATGTGCGGCCATGACCGCTCTCGGCTTCTGTACTTCACCAGTAACTCCAAAGCAAATTAAATGGCACCTCTTTCCAAATGTTGTGATACAGACCACAACCGGCCAAAATCAGACATCCTCCATTCTTTATAAATTACATTGATCTTTCTGTTCAGCCTGCTGCCAAATGGGAGCTCAGGGACCGTGGACAAATTACAACAGCGAAAGGAAATGCCTTGAAAAAAACTCTCAACAACTTTTTATTTACTGCTTGTAGTGCCACCAAACTCACATCACACATCCATGAACGTATTTATTTGCTGTGCATAAAAAGAAGTAAATAATTTTGATGGCTCTTCTGTTTGTCTTATTCAGGAAAAAATACAACATATAAAAAGGCACAGGTTTACAGTTGTTTGAATTTGATCAGATCACATATTTCATACCATTGAGAAACCTCATTACAAAGAAAACTAAGCTACATCGCATAAAATCACAAAAGCGACTGCACGTCTTTTCAGTAACAGGTTATAAAAATAATGGAGGTTTACAAATGTATTCCTAAAAATGATTTTATTCCAATCAAAGGGCTGCAGTACAACCAGAGGGAGCTCACTGATGTGTGATGTGAGTTTGGTGGCACTGCACACAATGAATAGAACTTTACTGAGTTTTTTTCAAAGCATTTCCCTTCAAATAATTTAGTAATTTAAAAATAACATAAGGTGTGGTAACATCACCACATGTTATCATTATTTTTGTCTCTGTGGCCAGTCAGGGGTTCTGTAAATATCTTTGTACACATTTACAAATCTTTTTACAAATTGACAAATCTGACTACAGGCAGAGATGCAGACACACAACTCTCCACACACATGTACACATAGTTTTGCTTCCTTCAAAGAGCCTAAATTCCCAGCATCCCACATCCTGTATTCGCACGTGAAGCCTTTGTGACGCTCACGAGATATACATCTTGTGCGCACGAGAAACTTTGCGTCTTTTTTTTTTACTCCGACGTGTTCCTTTAGGGGCTCCGTAGAAATAAAAAATAACAGATGCTAGAAAAATAATTCATAAAACTATTTATTGTATTTAGTGTGTACCTCCTCCCGCACCGCCCCGGCAGCTCCTCGGTCTCCTCCGGCAACGACTTCTGCTCCGTCTCCTTCCCGCTGCTGCTGCGGTGTTTCCGGCCGCTGCGCCTCAACAGCGGTCGGCGCCTCCTTCGGCTCCCCCTCGACCGCCTTCCCGCCGCTGCTGCCGCGGACCACGATGGACTCGATGAGGTGCAGCTTCTTCCGCAGGTCCTCGTTCTCTTGCCGGCTGCGGCTGATCTCCAGCTGCAGCGCCGCGTAGCCTCCGTCCACCAGCTCCACGATCTCCGCCACCGCCGCCCGGGTCAGCGCCTCCATGATGACGGACAGCTGCTGCTGCAGCGCCCGGCCGCTCAGCACCGACATCGCGCCGCTTCGAGAGGCTCAACTCACGGCTGTCGAGACGGAACCGAAACGGAACCGTTCCAGACCTGAAACCGACGGAGATACAAAGAAGACAGGGCGCTTCGCTTCCGGAGCAGGCTGGCTTTCAAAACAAAAGTCTGTTGTTATTGACCTAAAAAAAAACAAAAAAAAAACGTCTGTTGTTGTTGACTTCAAAATAAGAGCCTAATGTTATTGTTGACTTAAAAAATAAAACCTAATGTTGTGGACCTCAAAATAACAGCCTAATTTTGTTGTTGACATGAAAATGGATGCCTGTTGCTGACTTTAAAATAAGAGCCTGTTGCGTTATTCTGAGTTTTGTTTTAGGCTTAAAAATCTGAATCTGATGCTATCTTATTTTTTAAATAGTAGCCTGATTTCGTTGTTGACTTCAAAATAAGAGCCTGGTGCTGTTATTGTTGACTTCAAAATAGATGCCAGAGGGCTGTACTATGAAGCGAGATTGGTGGGTTATCGAGGTATGTTGAGCTTAAAGTCAGAGTTCTCAGTATCACAAAGGTTAGGTTCTTTTAACTTGCTAGATCTCCATGGTAACTGATGCTGTGGAGCTAACCTGGTCAGGAGTTTCGGCTTTAAATCGGCTGGAAAGACTTTCTCCCTTTAACCAAATTGTTCACTATTATTTATGAGCGATACAGATTCTCAGCTGAGTGAATGTGTTTTATCTGCTTACATGCTGTCCTGTGCATTACTAAAGTCACTGAATGAAGCTGTGCAGTTACAGTGTCACACACTGTATGCATCAAGTTGCCATGGGAACCTACATGTATTCAGTTGGTGATGCAGAAATCACATGAATATGTTTTTATGTTTGGCTCTGATTTGCTGTGAAGTCAGTTTACTTTGCTGGTACTGCATCTGATAGAACACAGATTAGAAAACTGTTTATTCTACTGGTATTTATTACAGAGAACATTCAATCAGTAACATTAATATCGCTTTGACCTGGTCAAAACTAAAGTGATATCCTGCATTATGGGACAGTGTCAGACCCAAATGCACTTCAATACAATTTCATGTCTAAATATATGAAGTTTAAAGTTTAACTTTGACATCTGGTTCCCATGGCAACTAGATGGCTTCATTCAGTGATATCAGTAACTTACAACTCAGCATGTTTACAGATAAAACACATTCCCTCAGCTGAGAATCTGTATCACTCATCAACAATAGTCAGGAAACGATTTGGTTAAAGAGAGACGCTCTTTCCAGCCGATTTAAATCCAAAACTCTGATCATAACCTGCTCCTAACCAGGTTAGCATCAGTTATCATGGAGATCTTGCTCCACAGCATCAGTTACCATGGAGATCTAGCTCC
>NW_007578592.1:78241-84765 GCF_000690725.1 Stegastes partitus
ATGTCCCTTTAATTAAAAGCCTTTTATCAGTTTAATAGATGTGGACTGTAAAGTTCCAGACTTCAGTCCGGCATCTTTACCTTTCGTGAATCTGCACCTGAAACATTAAACATTGTCTAAATGAAGCAAACTCTTCATCCCAGATTGCACACGTTTATTTCAGATACACACCAACCAATGAACATTGACATGCTTCTTACAGGTGTTGGCTCGATACAGAAAATCAGGCAGCACAATCCCAAACCACGGACCCAAGAACGGCCCATGTTCTTTTTGAGGTAAGAATTAATGTGGATCAGGTCGTTGTACCATTTTACTTCAATAGCAAGGCAGTTAAAATAGGTAAGGCCTGACAAAGTAACAACAGTCAGAGATATCCATCAGTTCTATATGTAAAAGCACCGCTTTCTTCTGAAAGCTTACTAAAAACAGCATTCAGTAACAGCAGTGAGGTCCTGATCCGTCACCACACAGCTCAGCTCCGTGGCTGCACACAGACAAAATAGAAAGTATTCACCCCTCACCTAAGTTCTCCCCTTTTTTCCAAGAATTTACAAAAGACTCTTTCATGTCAACGTGAAAGCACATTTCTAGAAAGTAATAAAACACATCAAATTTAAAATACGTGATTTCACAAGTATTCATCCCCTTCAAGTCAGTATTTAGTAGATGCACCAGTTACAGCATTGAGCCTGTGTGGATATGTCTGGTCAACATCTGGATGCCGCAGTTTTTAACTCATTTTTATTTATAAAACTATTCAAACTCTATCAGGTTACACAGGGATCTTGAGTGAAAACCTTATTTCAAGTTCAGCCAAAAATTCTCAGTTAGATCGAGGTCTGTGCTCTGCTTGGCCTCCACAACGTTCACCTTGTTGTCTCTAAACCATTCCTGTGTAGCTTTGGCTGTTTGCTTTGGCTCATTGTCTTACTGGAAACCAAATCTTTGTTCAAGTCTCGCTTCTCTTAATGCTGCCACCACCGTGCTTCACATCATGATGGTGCCACCACCGTGCTTCACGTCATGATGCTGCCACCACCGTGCTTCACATCATGATGCTGCCACCACCGTGCTTCACAGCGGAGACGATATCTTTGTGAAGATGTACAGTGTTTAGTGTCCGTCAAACATAGCATATAATCTGATGTCCAAAAACCTCCCTTTTGGTCTCATCAGACCAAAGAACCATCTTCCAGTTGACTTCAGAGTCTCCCACACGCCTCCTGGTGAACGCTTAGATTTAATATGAGCTTCTTTTTTTTTTTAACAGAATCGTTCTCTTTGTCTCCCATAAAGCTTTGAGTGGTGAAGAACAGTTGTTGTATGAACAGTCTCTCCCATCTCAGCCACTAAAGCTTGTAATTTCTCCAGAGGAGTCATAAGGGTCTTGGTGGACTCCCTCACTTGTGTCTTTCTTGATCGGTCACTCAGTTTTTGAGGACGTACTGCTCTAGGAGGATTTGCACATCATATTGCTTCCACTGGTTTTAACTGGACTCTAAGAGATATTCAGTGACTTGAAAATGTTCTTGTATCATCCCCAGACTGATGCTTTTTAAAAACCTTTTTACAGTTGGAGTGTTCTTTAGTTTTCATGGTGTAGTTCTATCCAGGAGTACTGATCCACCAGTGACTGGACCTCCCAGATACAGGTGTCTTTATACTACACTCACTGAGACAGTCACTGCACTCAGATGGTCTCCATGTCACTAACTATGTGACTTCTAGCATCAACTGGCTGTACCTGTGTTGAATTAGGCGAGTCACGTTGAAGACCGCGAATATTTATGCAATCACTTATTTTACATTAATTTAAATGATTGACTTTACTTTGTCGAAAGCTGTTTTTACTTTAACATGAAAGAGTCTATTTTTGTAAAATTCTTGGTAACGTCCAACAGGGGTAAATACTTTTATAGGCGCTGTGTGTTTCAGCCGGTCTCTGCACAGTGTTCAGGCCTGACAGTGTTCGACTTTGTGGCGTTAAACCGGAGCAGCCGTCTGTTCAGTCATGTGGTGTTTCTGCTGGTGGATCCTCAGGTTCTGTTTTCCGGCAAATCTTTTCCCACAGTGCTCGCAGGCGAACGGTCGCTCGCCGGTGTGGACGCTCTGGTGCGTTTTCAGGTGACCCGACTGCGTGAAACGTTTCCCACACTGAGCGCAGCTGTACGGCCGCTCGCCGGTGTGAACGCGAACATGTGTCTCGAGGCTGCGGGAAGACGTGAAGCATTTGCCGCAGTAGCTGCAGACGAATCGCCGATCTCTGCAGTACCTGTTGATGTCCAGAGGGTCCAGCCTGGAGCCACCCAGGGTCAGCGCCAAGGGGAAACCGGCAGCGTTCATGTCGGACGCTTTGTCCAGGAGCGTCGGCCGGTGGTCCGGTTTCAGGTACGGCCGGTGAGGCACCATGCTGGGCATGCCCTGGTTGGTCCAAGAGGAGCACAGATCCAGCTCTGAGTCGTAGGGTAGGGAACCAATCAGGCCTCGCTTCAGCTCCGAGGTGCCGGACAGTGATGTCGGGTTTCCTCCCGACCTGAGCAGGAACGCCTTCCTCGCCTGGGCTGCAGGTGGAGCGTCGCAGTCCGACTCTGAGGCCAAATCGAACACGACTTCTGAAGAGTTGCTTTCAGCGGCGCCTGCAGGTCCTGGTGAGCCCGGTGCACTGTGGGAGTCCTGATGCCCGAGTTGCTCAGACAGTCCGTTCTGGTCCCACGGCCGGATGTCGGAGGAGGAGATGGACATCCCAGAAGGCCCTTCTTCACTGTCGTCTGCTGCCGACGGCGCCGCCTCACTTCCTGTAGACAAACAAATTATCAGCGGTGAGTTCAGCCAGAACAGCAAAAACATAAACTGCCAACTGTTAAATAAAAACACAGAATAACCTAAAAAAAAAAAAAACTAGAGTCAAAATATCTCTTTTTAGTATCAACATACATCTCTATGATCTAAACAAGGAGGACAGAAGGAAAATCAGTGTATTTCAGTCACTGCAGAATGTCTAATTCCAGTAATTTAACCCTGTGAACTCCAAAAAGCAGTTTCTGACGTTTTTTTTTTTTGCTCCTGTCACATTTTTCTTCAACGCGGTTCATTTTTCACTCAAAGTCCTGTACCTCTATGGAAACAGTACAAGCATGAAGAAGGAGAGAGAACTCAGAGATGTCTTCTGTGCAGAATGACAGAAATCATAAAAGTAATATGTTGAACTCCTTTGATTATTTATTTTACAAAACATTAAAAAACAACCTGGAATCCACATGTGCCAACTTTGCGTATTTCACACGACTCTGCACATCAACTCTAAATCTGACCTGGTTAAAAAAAAAAAACAATCTACTGACATCAAACAACCTGCAAACAGAAATGCATCAGGGTGAAGTAAACAAAAGGACAAGTTGCTGTAGAAAGATGTTTCACCATGCTGGATGTGTCTTCAACAACTTGCTCCTCTGTTCACTGTTTCTGAGTCATGCTGCATTTATTTTATTGATCCAGTAGGTTTGATTTTCGTGTCAGTCTTTGCTGTCGTCTCCTCTCAGCTCTTCACAAAGCAGAATTCTAATTTTGTTTACAGAATTTATTGAGTGCAAACTGTTGATTTTTGGGAATTTTTCAATGAAGCGTGTAGAATAAAGTGATTTTGAAAAAATATAATGATTTAAAAGTTAGATTTGGTACATTTTCCTGAACTACATGTGGCATGTGTTGTATTCAAGGACTGTGAAAAAGTTGAAAATCCAATGATTCTGTTTTTGAAGTGACAAATGGTGTAATTCAGTTTGTTTATTTTGATGATAGCATGATTTTTACACATGTCTGTTGGTTTTGGGTTTTAGATGGTTAACAGCCTAATCCAACAGCATTTATAATACATACATTATTAGATCATATAATAATAATAATAATAATAATAATAATAATAATAATGATATAATTATCTAATACTGCAGTAAAGCAGCACAGCGCTACATCCTGTCTGTGCATTCTGACTTGTAGAAAAGTTGCTTTCTCTGCAGTCTTGTTAAAAGTCTTCACTTATATGAACAGATTTAAACCTTTATAACAAACACCAAGCGTGTTGCCATGGATTCGGTGAGCTACACTGTCGTTACAGTGTTTTTTGGGCCTGTATTTATTTGCACTTTGTAAAATTTAAATACGCTGAGTTTCTTAGCGACTCCCGTTTGAAGTGTGTTGTGAACTCAGGAGGACACCGTCTGGAAACTCACTGCAGTAAAGACAAACTAATGGTTCAGTAGAAACCACACTAACGGTAGCCGACACGATAAAAACGACCCGACCTGACAACGCCCACTTTAAATCCTGTGAGAAAAACTCTGCTGGAGCCCTGAATCCCTCCAACTGTTCGTCCTTTGACCACAGACAAACGGCAGAACAACATCTGGAGCTGCTGCAGTGAAACAACAAGTTAACCACAAACCAACCAGAGCGCAGGTGAGTTTATCAGCAAACTGAAGGAATTAAAGTCCCACGGTGAGCGACTCTCCACCTCAGCTACGACTTTCTTGCACTTGATGTGACGAACAAACTGGAACTTTGGATCCGACCAACAGTCACGTTGCTGTCATGGTTTATTACCTACCGTTAGAGCCACAGAATGAGGCGACTGCTCGTCTCCTGCTTTGTTGAGCTGCTGCAGTGAATTCTGGGAGTATTTCTTACCGTCCTCGTTCAGAAGCATCTCGTCTCTGTCCAGATCCTCGTCAACTTCCTCTTTCGCCATTTCCTCTTTTATCAGAACAACGTCCTGATCGCTGGGCTGCTCTGAAGCTGCTGTCGGAGAATCCTGAGAGCAACAGAAATGAACAGTTTAGTCTCAGAAACAGTTGCAGCAAAAGTCTGCGGACTGCCACAACAGAAATCCATCCGACATTTATATCTTTAGTTCAACCTGCTGTAAAAGGTTCAGCTAACTTTGGTCTCTCCACCTCTTTAATAAAGATTCAGGAAAACTTTAGCAACATCAGTGTTAACCCGATTCTTTAGTTGGCAGCCCAAGAACAAACCAGAGAATTCTTCAGTTCACAGATGTAGAATTTATTCAGGTCACAGCTAAAATGGTGTGTGTACAAAGTGTGTGTGTTGTCCAAAAGGCGTGTATCTAAAGCAAGTGATAGAAAAGAGGAGTTTCCACTGTCTCCCAGCATGTGAACCAGTTCTCACCGGCCATGTTATCTTCAAGGACGTGCATTGTGCTCAGTAGGAAAAAGCAAAACAGGATCATAGGTTTAGTGGAGAAAAACAGATTCAGAATATATGATAGTTCAAAACATAGCTAATTATATCATTAGCTACTTTTACAGATCACATTTTTGCAAACTGTATACATAAGTTGTTCTGGAACGTAAATCTCTGTCTCCTGGAATCTCAAGCAGGGGCTCCTTCTGTTTACTTCTTTTTTACTTGGATAATCATCAAAATTTGACAAAATTTTTGCATAAAACTGTATTTAAAGTTTTTTCACGCAGGTTTTTCCTGAATATAGGATTCTGTGGTTTCANTTTCAAAATAATAGCCTGATTTTGTTGTGGACTTCAAAATAAGACCCTAATGATGTTGCTGATTCCCAAACTTAATTCTGTGTGCTTCCAAAGTGACATTGTGAGCGGCAAGACAAATTTTCCTACGTTTTGATGTAAAAATCATGTCTGTCACATAAAAATTGTGGCCAGGGCGACAAGTTAAAAAAAAATTTACTGTGATATTTTTGTGAGCTCCCACTCTAGTGATGTCATCACTCACTCTAAAGGACCACATACACACCCATTGTAAAGGCTGAGAAGGGGTGAAAAAGTTTCAAAACTTGAGAGGTTGTCACAAAGAAATGATTGAAGATATGAAAAAAGTAGAAAGACTCTGAAATAGGGGAAGGCCGCGTCAACATTTTAAAGTTGAAATGGAGTCTCTATGTGAAAGTATGACTGAGCAGTGGAGGTTTGAAAAGTAGTGTAATTGTGGGTGATTTTCTCGTCCGTCCCATTCATTTTCAATGGGAGGTTTTCGCGACGTTTTGGCGAAAAAATGCGTGAAAATGCGTTTTTCGTAAATCTGTATGTAAGCACACTATTCCCGATCGAGCCGCACGTTTTGATGTAGAATTTGTGTGGGTGCTCCCAAAGCTGTGGGAGGAGTAGCCGACCGAAAATTTGTACGGAAGACCTGAAATAAGAAGAAACGCACCAGGATAACAATCGTGGCCTCGTGCTCAGCCCGTGGTACTAATAAATAATGTGGCATTATTCAAAAATGATCCCATAAAAGAAAATGCTAATAAAAGTAGAAATGATAGAATTATAGAATAGAATATTATAGAATTATATCTTATTTCATTTCTTACATTTTTATATATATCCCATAATGGCTCTTTCATAAAGAACTGTGCATTTACTCAAGTGTAACACTCCCATGTCCCTTTAATTAAAAGCCTTTTATCAGTTTAATAGATGTGGACTGTAAAGTTCCAGACTTCAGTCCGGCATCTTTACCTTTCGTGAATCTGC
>NW_007578592.1:90849-107071 GCF_000690725.1 Stegastes partitus
TGACATATTTATTCATCAAACAATAAGAAAAAATACACAGATTCCTGTCAAATAAGGACACAGATTGCTGATCGTGCCAACTGCTGTGTGCAGTCGTCATCTGAGCAGGAAACCCCTGTTATAACAGACCTTAAACTGTAATTATCTTGTTATTTTCAAGCAAAGTGTAATTTACAACAAGATGCAGTTTTAGTTCATTCAAATATTCACAGGTTCAAACAAATTGGTAGTAAACTGACAAATGAAAAAACAGAAAAACTCCAGCAGGCACCTTCACCACCAGTAAATATGACTGATTTCATGTGGCAGGATGCTGGATGTCCATCATGATGGAGGGAAGGGTCTAAAAGATCTAATGTGAGCTGACTGTTTTCCTCAGATGCTTCAGTATAATCAGGTCTATTGTAAACTGTAATAATGTGACAGTAAATGTGCAGCGCTGACGTTCTCACCTCTGCGGCTCCAGAAGTCGACTCCGACACCAGAACTCTTCCACATCTTCTGAGGTTTGAGGCTTTCAGCTGCTTGGAGCTCAGTCCAGTCGGTAAGGCACGTTCTGGGCCAAAAACACAAAGAGAAACATATAGAAAGGGACATATGTGAACCAGGAGAACAAGAGGGATGTAATCATACTAGAGCTTGTTTCACCACTTCTGAGTCACTTTCTTTGCAGTTTCTTTTTATGAGCAATATCAAAGTTAAAGCAGTCAATACAGAGAAACTGAAGTGCTGTTTTCAGATCCCCACAGTGTACAGAAAAGAAAAAATAAATACACAATTAATAGAATAGAAAATATCAATACATATTAATTGGTATAGAAAAATCCATTTCCATATCCAGCATGACTTCCTACTTCTCTGTTTTAGCCTTACTTTAACTCATTGATATTTTCAGTAATTAACTTGACTTAAATTGCATTGCTGATTTTATTTGCCACCGCATTTAGCCTCATGCTAATGCATTTTTGTCTTTTTTCCTAGTTAATATTCACGCTTTAAAAAAAGTTCTATCATAGGTTGCGTCCTGTTTTGTGAAAATAGGCAGAACTCCCTTCAGAATTGGTAACATTTTAAAGTTCTTTGCTTAAAATTTAACTTATATATTTAGGACTAAACGTCGCAGTACCTTTTTATGATTCTTTGACAACAAGTCTTCGATTCGGCATACATAAACAGTGGGAAAAGTTTATCTCAGTAAAATGGGAACTTGTATATTAGCGAACTGTGCATGCTAGCGAGCTGCAGGGTAACAGCAGCCCGAGTGAGAGTCAAAACAGTGGAAAAAGTTGACACCGAGAGCAGTTTGAAGTTTTAGTTCAAAGCCGAATTTAAAAATAAAACTTACAAAACAGGCTGCTGAGAGAAAAGTGTCAGAAATGTGTCTGCAATAGTTTGGAGGCGAAATATTGACGGTATCTTAGTGGAGTTTGGTGCGGCAGCTGGTTAGCTAGCACAGCCTCCATCAGCGGCGTCACTGACATGCAGATGACCGACGGACCGGTACGCTCTCCGGTAAACAAAACAAAAAAAAAAAGGCCCCGAAACTCACCGACGGTAAAGTCCAGCAGCGCCCCGCCGCCTTCCTCTGCCTCCACCGGGCCGCCGTAGTCCAGCATAGCGGCGCTCCCCCGGTGACCCCGAGCGATGATGGACTCGATGAGCTCCAGCTTCCTCCGCAGCGACTCGTTCTCCTTGTGGCTGCGGCTGATCTCCAGCTGCAGGACGGCGTAGCTGTCGTCCACCAGCTCGCAGATCTCCGCCACTGCCGCTTTGGTCAGCGCCTCCATGATGGACGTCAGCTGGGAGTGAAACGCCGAGTAACTCGTCATCCCGAGCGGCGGGAAAAAAACACGACAACCGCGAGAAAGATTACCGGAGCGGGGAACAGCGCGAGGTCAGCCGGTCCTTGTGTCCACCGAACAGCGGCTGAGCGGCCAGGAGAAGCGGCGATGCTCCGGTGACCGTCGGTGCTCGGAGTCGGTCGTTGTCTCCTCAAAATAAAAGCCCATGTGCTGCGTTCAGATGCGCTCTGTAAACCCCAACATCCACTTCATCCCAGGTTGAAGTTCCCGTATTGGGCTTCCAAATCGCACGCTTTCTCGCTCTCAAAAATGAAGTCTGGTACGTTACAGGTTTTTGCTATTTTGTTAAATTACAGACAATAATTCTAATAGTATAAAATCAAATAAAAAACAGTCTAAATCTGTAACCTGTAATCTTCTGTCCTCATCAGAAATCTGCATCAGAAATAGTCTTCTTCTTTTTTTTTGTAACTTAAAACACATTGCACTTACAACTATCTGACCTAAAACTCTGCATCTTATTTATCTCATTACACTTATACATATGGCTGTTTAATCTTTATGTAACCATTATTGTTATGCACCAAAACAACAAGTCAAATTCCTTTTATTTAAAAACTTACTTGAACACATCCTTTCTGATTCCGAAACAACAACAACAACAACAACGACGACAAAAACAACAACAAAATAGGCCAAACTGTACAGAATGTCCACATTAAAAATCTGTATTTTATACAAGTAGTATTTGGTCCTTTTACAATGTCTGAAATTGTGAAATCATACTGTTTTACTGTATTTGAATCCACTTAAATATAATTATTGAACAGATATTCTCCCAGATTTGCCATAAATATTCTATTTTTTAAAAATATATTTTTTCTGGCATCCTTGCTCCCAGATTGTTACGTTTTTTATGGGTTTGGATTTTATTCATTATTATTTTTAACAGTATTCTACAGCTGTACTACTCTTTATTTTACAACTGATTTAGATTTGCAACAAAAAGAAAATCCTGGGGCCTGTACTACGAAGCAAAGCCTCTGGTGTCAAACTTGATTGAAATGCGTTTATTTATGCTTAAACATAATTAAAAGAGAACTTGTCAGCATTTATCCTGCAGTGAACTGCATCACAGCCACAATCAGCACATTTTTAAATCGATTAATTTCATTAGAACGCTGAATTCTGGATGCTGCTAAACCAGGGGTGGGCAATCCTGGTCCTCGAGGGCCAAAATCAATTTGAATCAGGTGTGTTGGAAGAGGGAAACATCTAAAACATGCAGGATTGTGGCCCTTGAGGACCAGGATTGCCCACCCCTGTGCTAAACTTTCCTCTCTGAGCCTCTCCAGTTTCAGTTACAGGCTGTTTGTTGTAAGATTTCCCACAGCTGTTGAACGCAGCAGCTGCTCGGTTTCTACAGTAACGGCTGACAACAGAGAAGATGGTTCACAGTAAGTTAAAAAATATGAGCAAAATACAAATAAACTCCCCTTAAACCCCTTTAATTTTCCTCTATACTTCTACTGTTGCGATAATTCATTAGTATCAGCGACTGTCTTTACAATTAAATCTCACTGAAGCCGTTTTTTATAAGTTGGAAGCCGAATAACTTGTTGCGGATGTGTTAAAAAAAAGAAGAAAAGGAAGTTCACACAGCTAACTTGAATTGTATTAACATTAATTAACCCGCGATGTTTTAAAAAACCCAAAATATTGTATTAAACAATCACCGAATGTGTTTCGGGAATCCTTATCTAACCACAGGGACGGAAAATTGTTCATTAAATGTTAATTTGAAGGATTTTAATCAGTTTTCCATTCAGGCAGTCGGCAGGACGCCATCTTTGTTTTAGTCTGAAAACAAATGTGTTTTGGGAAAGGAGTCAAAAATTGTTATTTATCTTTCAACGAAATGAATATTTTATTATCCACGCGGTCAGATGCGTGTTTGAGGACTTCAGGGACATTTTCAGAACATTGGTGAGTGTTTTTAAAGGACCTGGTGGTTTTCCCAAACATGAAAGGTGTAAACACGGCGGTTAGCCTGGTGACCCGGATGTAAGCTAAACCCTGAGAGGCTCAAACTGGGCTAGCATGTAGCTACATGAGCTCATGTTTGCTCAATTAATTAGTTAGGTTAGTTTCTACATAACATGTTAATGACAGATATATGCTAGCTAGCGACTACCTTAAACTTTACTTTAGTTAATGTCCATGCTGGCTTCATGTTAGAATGAACACCCTGCTCACTTTTTCTACAAAAGTTTCAGAGGCATACTTATTATAATAGATGTTTTAACATTCCTGTACTACTTTCAGCATGGAACAAGTTTAAATTGCACCCAAACACATCAACGAACAGACATAATGATATTTCGACTTGTGTGAAGTGATTCTGACAGACAGATTAAACTAATGAGACTCACCAAAAATTAATGTAATCTGCATTTTATTGTTGTTGTTGTTTTTGTTTGCCAAAGTGAAACTTCAGTCCACTTTCATTTAAAATTTCGTTTCTATTACAAACTGAATTTTTCAGAAAAATCCAATTGCAATTATGACAAACTTTAACAGGTCAGATTTGTAAGACTCACCCAAAATGAATGCAATCTGTTTTTTTTTTTTATTCTTCTTCCTCAAAACGTGAACAGATGCTTCAGTTTAGCTTGTTTTTTCTAGCTGTTTAGGACTGTTTCCTCTGGATTTATTTATTTTTTACTTTTATCACAGTTACAGTCATCCAAATCATGGAACAAATATATTGTTTTGTTGCGCTCGTTTGTACTGCACCTCAGGGTTTTTTTTAAGGCCCACGTCAGCATAAACCTGTCACATGTTTCTGTTTGGTCCAGTCACAGAGGATCTGATCCGCCGACGTGCCGAGCACAATGACTGTGAGATCTTCTCTCTGGAGGAAGTTTCTCTGCATCAGCAGGACATTGAGAGGATCGAACACATCGACCGATGGTGCAGAGACCTGAAAATCCTCTATCTGCAGAACAACCTCATCCCCAGGATAGGTGAGGATCAATGTGGATACAACCAGGAAACACAGACGACTGGTTTACATATCGGAATAAATCTTAATGCTAAGACTAAAGCTGGGTTAAAACGGGTTGTTTTCAGGACTACATGTTAAAAAAAATCATCACTGAAATTAGGTATATAACAGTTTTGTGTTTCCTACCACCTTCATAAACATCTTTTGACAAGAAAATCACCCACTCAGTGTTTACTCTGAACTTCTTGTGTTGTGTGCTTGAATCCTATTTCTCCGTATAGAGAATCTCGGCCACCTAAAGAAACTGGAGTATCTGAATCTGGCCTTGAACAACATTGAAGCCATTGAAAACCTTGAAGGTCAGTATCCAGAACAAACATGAACTCCTGAACATTGTTAGTTTTATTACAAGAATTTTGTGCTTCCATTTAAAGCTGTTTTAGGAGCCAGTTTTTGCTGTGTGTCTGTATTTGTGTTGTTTTGTTTCCTCCTCCGACCATGGCTTTTAAAGCACATTATAATGCACCTTGTAATGTGGCCTTTAATGTGCACAGTAAAAAGCAACAATAAAGTGCATCTTAAAAGCAATGTTAAATTAATTTTGATTTATAAAAGCACATTTCTTCTTCTTATTGTTTTTATTATTTTATTTATTTGTCTTTATATTTCTACTTTTATTAGCCTTTTCTTTTATGGATTCAGTTTTGAATAAAAATGCCTTAAAATGCCAAAATAATTAATTTTATTTATTCTTCTTTATGTTTCCACTTTTATTTTATAATTGTTTTATAGATTTATTTTTGTAATTTGGCACTCTCACTGCTCTATAATTGAGGGTCTGAAAAGAAGAAAGCTGAGGTTGATCAGTGGCAGCTGTTGGTGATTTAAGAGAAGGCAGACAGTTCAAATAATTTGCTTTGCAGCGTTGTGAAACCATTTGTAGCTGCTGGATGAGGCGAGTTGAAGTCATCTGCATGATAAATGTGATGTAATGTGATTCTACACTACAGTTCCTGAGCAGCAGCCCTTCAGTGGCTTTTAGGTCAGAGTTTAACTTCCGTAGGTGAATTTTTGATGTATCCCAACGAGATTTTAGCAGCTGACAGAGTGGTAAGAGAACTTTTGTTGTTGTTTTTTTTTTTTAAACCAGTTTTGTAGATTGTGGTTTTATTCAGTCAAGCGTGAGTGAATTTTTTGTGTATCAAATAGTCAGAAATAACAGAGAAATACTTGATTTCTATCAAATAAGATAACACAGAATCACTGGCTTTACTGTTGTCTGTAGTCGTCCTTCAATGGCCCGGTACAAGCAGAATAACCTCTGTTTTTAGCACAGCAAATACTCACTACAGCTGATTTAATTTAAAATGCTCTGACTGGGACTGCAGCAATTTCTTATCTTTTTATTTATCCTGATTAATAATTTATCTATAAACCGTTAGAGGGACCAACTAATGTCTGTTGCAGTTTATCATCAGAGCCTGAAGAAATATTTTCTGTCTCAAATATACTGGTAAAATGAAAAAAATAAAGCCTTAACTTTGGTGATTGATTGATGGGTTTATGTAAATAGTCTTAAATGTGTAAATTTTCTGGTTTCTTTTCTCCTGCAGCAACATTTTGGGTTGTAAACAAAATAGGACATTTTTCATTTTGGCTACTGGGAAACACTTTAATCATTTTTGACATTTTGTAGACCAAACAAATGATCGATAAATCAAAAAAAAAAATATATATATATATATTCAACAGACCTACTAGTAATGGAAAACAGTCCTAATTATGACTAAGTCTGCATCTAGTGGTTGTTTTCCTTCCTGACTGATCTGCCACTTCTTTCCTGGATTAATTGTTTTATTTATTAGAAAACAGTTTAGCGTCGCACTTTGCAAACGTCACAGTTTGCAAACGTCACAGTTTTGCCTGTTAGAGTATAAACGCAGTGTTTGCGTGTTTGCTTTCTGCCGTCAGGCTGCGAGAACCTCCAGAAGTTGGACCTGACGGTGAACTTTGTCGGGCGTCTGAGCACCGTCGATTCTCTGAAACACAACATCCACCTGACGGAGCTGTTTTTAGTGGGGAATCCCTGCACTGAGTTCGAGGGCTACAGGCAGTACGTGGTGGCTGCTCTGCCGCAACTGAAGGTAGCGTCACCTGCTTTCCTGTGGATTCATCAGTCAGTTACAGTTACATCCACCTGTGCAGAGGTTATTGACCACCACAGCAGCCTTTGTCACGTTGCCTATTGTTAGTTAAGCCCCACAATGGTGGCTCAGTTACGTGCTGTTTGTCACTGAGGTATTAGAATAAGTCAGTCCTAGTTTGTCATAAACAAATAAGCTCTAGTTAGAGGTCATTAACCTCCACAGAAGTCTCTGTCATGGTGTCTGTTGCTAGCTAAACTCCCACAATGCTCTCTGCTTGCCAATGTGAACTGCCTGTAGTCTGAGTGATGCCTCCTCTGGTCTCTACAGTATTAAACAATAAGAGGCTCCACCTGGTAGAACAACCAGGAACTATAGCTGATCTACAGTATATTTTCTGACATGTACATCCTTCGTCTTCTATACAATCATCCATCCATCCACTACCTATACACCACTTATTCCTCACAAGGGTCGCGGGGGGGCTGGAGTCTATCCCAGCTGACTTAGGGTGAAGGCAGGGGACACCCTGGACAGGTCACCAGTCTATCATATCACTTAGAGACAGACAACCAAGCACACTCACATTCACACCTACGGACAATTTAGAATCACCAATTAACCTCAACATGTTTTTCGACCATGACATCGTGATCGACCCTCATCATTTTGTCTTACAATTTGGATGCATCGTTGTGTGCCAGCAGGTAAATGTAAGAAATGGAATCTACAAATTCACTTATACACTTTGCTCTTTTACTTCACTTGTACTTTTTGCACCAGTTGTGCATTAGTCATCTTTTTCTTATTATTTATGAGCATTTTTTGTCTGTAGTAAAGCTGAGACACAACAAAAGCACAAAATAAGACTCGATTTGTGATATAATTTAACTGTTAGCTGGCAGTCGGCTTGAACAGTTTGGATCTACGCGTTAAAATCTAGACACAGATTCAGGTTTGGATCCCTTCCGTCTTCTTTAGTGGCTGGACGGGACGGAGATCAGCCGGTCGGAGAGGATTCGAGCCTCTCAGGGTCTGGAGGAGGTGATGATTCGGGTCGGCGAGCAGGAGGAGGAATATCTGAGGAAGAGATCCAAGGAGAAGGAGGAGGCAAATAGGAAGGCGGCAGGAGGAGAGAAGGGAAACAAGGAGAAGAAACCAGGCTTCGATGGCCGCTGGTACACCGACATCAACAACACAACGTGAGTTCAAACACAGCGACGTCCTGCTGCCTAGAAATGTTCACAAGATAATAGTGATCAACAGTGATGGAAGTACAATTACTTTGATGTGAACATTTACATTTTCTGCAGCTTTCTCTGCTACATTTCAGAGCAAAATATTTTACTTTCTCCTGCAGATCTCAACGATGAATATTGCGACAAGCTTTCAAAATGCAACACAAAGTTAAAGATGAAAACTTTTCAGCTTCTTCCAAAACACATTGTGTGGTTTGGCTGATATTTAAGATGTCTATAAGTTGTTAACAGCTCCACCAAACATTGATTTCCCCCCGACACTTCTCACTAACAGCAATGGAAAGTAACTCAGATTTGGGCTTCTTGTACTTTATTTGAGCATTTCCAGTTTGCGCAGCTTTCTCCGCTACATTTTAGAGCAAAATATTCTACATTCTAGTGCAGATTTCACCAATCAATTATATTACAAGCTATTAAGATGCAACACAAACTTACAGATCAAAACTTTGAACATTTTCAGACATTTCAGATGTTTATACGTTTTAACAGTTCCACCAAACAGTTATTTTTCTCTCTAAATTTCTGGCTTATTTCAATAAATGTTCAAATGATCCTCTTTCTCAGCAAAAATCAATGATTAGAGGAAAACAGATTTGTGTACCAGTATTTAGTTTTTTCTTCTTTCGTCTTCCAATAATCACGTTTGAAGCCTTCTGTTGTTTCTGAATCTATAACAAACCGGATATGAAGTAGCTCAAACCCACAGCAGCTCCAACAGTAACCTGCTGCTGACACACTGATGAGATCAGATGATCAGATTAACCGAACAAGGACTTCTACTTCATTTGCAATGCAATATTTTTACTTTGCTGTTGCTATAATTAATTATGTTTGGAGCTATCATGTATTCTGAATCTGTATTTCTCCACTAAACCTATGATCCCGTTTTACTTTTTTCTACTGAGCACAATGCACATCCTTGAAGGTGAGAACTGGTTTACATGCTGGGAGACAGCGGAAACTCCTCTTTTCTATCAGTTGCTTTAGATACACGTCTTTTGGACAACACACACACACACACACACTTTGTATTCGATCCAAGCAGTTTTCTGTTTACATTTCAGTGACCTTCCATGTGAACAGCGGCTAGTCTGTTCGCATCACAGTAACCAATTAACCTCGGTTGCGTACAGGTCCAACGTCTGTACGGGGCAGTCCCAGCCATGGAAGATAAATGTGAATCACTTCTGGATATCGGGGCTCCTTCTGATAGAGCTCTCTCACAAGAGCTGTGTCATTCTGAGCCCAGCGCTGCCTCACTTTACCTGTGACTAAATAAATTCTACATCTGAGAACTGAAGATTTCTCCGGTTTGATCTTGGGCTTCCAACTAAAGAATCAGGGCACACTGTATTAATAAATAATCCACATACTTATTTCACCACTTGAGATGAATGTATTCAAGCTCATTTCACCTGCTTCAATAAGTAACAGCATCATTTTAATACCTAAAAGATTTGTTCACTGTGTAGTTTGTACAGAACGTCTTCAGAATATTGTGCAGAATTCAAAGAAAAAGAGAAGAAGAGAATTTAGGAAAAACAAGTAAATTTGAACATTTAAATGTGAAATTTGAGATTGAAGTCAAAATTTAATGAAAGCAAGTCAGAATTGTGGTTTTAAAAAGTCCGAATTCAGAGAGAAAAGCTGAGGTTAAACTCAGAATTCTGTTTGATAAGTTTCTGATTGCAAACAGGAGGTGAAAGAGTCTCATCTCATGTCGGGCAGTTTTTCTCTAGAATTCTACTTTTTTAAAAAAAAATTGAAATTACAATATAATTCAACACAATACAACTAATAACAGCAGATCAACGAACAGAACAAATGTGCTCACACACAGTAGTTAATCCATGTAAAGTGGGTGGAAGAGACAGAAAAAAGGCCAAAAATCTTTGTTTGAGACCCAGATTTAGCCCAAGAATTGCTATTTTTCTATAAATCTTTTATAATTCTACATAACTTGACATTGTATTTAATTCTACATGAGATTTTTTCTAACAATAGTCTATAATAGCAAATTATTGTCATTGTACAGTGTTTATTGTATAGCTATAGTTCTACATTTAGAGTCAGTGGCTTGTTTTGCTTTAACAAAAATACTTCTCTTTGGGTTTAATAAAGTGCTCATTTGTTTGGCTATCAGTACTAACAATAAAGAAAAGTTACATTTAATTTTGCGATTGAGGAGAACCACATATCGATGAAAACTTAAGATAATTTGATCGATTTTGGGGATTTTTATGTTTTTACATAAGTTGAAAACAGAGTTATTTAAACGTAAATGCAATAAGAGAAAACGAGTCTCATGCAGGTAAAAAGAAAAACTGACATTATTAACTTGACCTGACTTCCCTCTGAAGTGAGGTGAAGGAAAAGTAAACAGAAACTATAACTGGACGAAGCTTCTGTCATTTAACAGCCTCAGAAA
This sequence comes from Stegastes partitus, assembly GCF_000690725.1. Taxonomy (NCBI): domain Eukaryota; kingdom Metazoa; phylum Chordata; class Actinopteri; family Pomacentridae; genus Stegastes; species Stegastes partitus. The sequence goes on from NW_007578592.1 coordinate 101,490, forward strand.
GAACCTACGAGTTCTGACAAAGTGTCATTAAACTGCACTGATTCTGAAGTAATTTAAGTTATGATAAGCCACTGAATGTTTCTCTGCAGTCCAGGCTTGGAGGAGAACCAGGATCTGGAGGAGAACCTGAAGAACCAAGAGTCTGATGAGGGGAGACGAGAGCGAGAGTTCTGGGAGACGCCGTGTTCGTTCACCCCCGAATCTCGTCTGGAGGCTCATCGACACCTGGAGCAGAAGAGGACGGCGAAGAAGTGAGTTGTGTCAGTTTTAATCCATCTAACATCAGGACTGTGATTTATTTAGTCCTTACACTAGAGTGTATGGATCTCCTTAGAGCTCCACATCACGTGATTTCAAGTCATTTTTGTTTACATGCTCTAATGTTTCAGAAATCTGCACAAAATCAACCATTTTCCATCTTGTGCCTTGAATCGACGTTTTTGACGTACAAAAAATGAACAGGACGGTTGTTTAATTCCTTTACTGGAGGATCATTTTTAGTCTCAATTTGTTCTGATGGTTATTTTCTTTCATAACTAATAATTCTGTGTGTAACAGCAGAAAATGGTGAAAAACTGAAGTTTCACTGAAGTTTCATGTTAAACTGTCAAAGGTACCAAATATTCACATTTGAGAAGCTGGCACCAGATTATTTTGGGCATTTCCTGCTTAAAATGACTTAAGCAGCTGTTCATTTACCAAAGTTTTCAACTCAACCAAGTCAATAAGCTCCAACAATAAATGCTGACTCCCTCTCAGTCTTTACGAAAAGACTAAAGACCCAGCTCTTCACTGAACACCTTGAACTGAAAAGCCCAAAAAAAAAAAAAAAAAAAAAATGCTATTACCTCCCACACAGCCTGCTATTGGCATCAACACCCTATCACACTTGAATTTGTTCTATGGCACTTATCTAGATTGTTTTCTCCTGACTAGATCCTCGCTTGTGTTGTATCCGCTCTCAGATGTGTGTTGCTTTGGATGAAAGCGTCTGCCAAATGAAATTGAAGAATTGTAAAACAGCAGAAAATGCTGCTCATGGAGAGAAACAACAAACTGTTTTTAATATTAAAAACCTGCCTCAGTGACAAACACTGTTACAATCAGCTATTTGAAACACAGCACCCGCTTGTTTTGTATAAAAACATTTTTTTGACTGCAGGTAATTATTGTGGCCACGAGATGTCGCTGTAACACCAACCATCATGAACAGAAACTCCCAGTCAGCAGGCAGCTCATTGATAAAGCCTCAGGATCAATACACACTGATCACTATCTGCCTCACAGCCAAACGTATGTGGACACCTGGAGATTTATTTCATTCGTGAAGGCTGAAGGAGATTTACATGCTGGTCCAATAGTGTTAAAAGCATAATTACGAAATTAGCAAATGACAGTGAAAAGATACGTCTTCTGTAATGTAGAAACTGTTGTACAGGTTGACTTTTAAATGTATTAACATCATTAATCAGAACAGTCATGACTAGAATTACTGTGAATGTTCTGAGGTGGTGGGTTTGAAGGCAGATATTCCTTTAAGAAAAAGATCACAATTACACGTTTTATTGTAAGAAACTGTAAAAACACTAAGAACAGTCAGATTTTCAACCTTCCAATAATCTTTGAATGCATCCTGTAGGACATATGGTTCCATCAGGACAGTAAACGAAAAAATAAGCTTAAAATTGTCATATTTCAGTAAAATCCCTTATTATCACTATTGTACGTGTCTCAAAAAAACCCCACAAAAAAACCCACTAAAAATAAAGTGTTTGATCCTGTAAACAAAAAAAAATTCTGCCCTCCAGTGTTCTGACATATTTTGGCAGAATTTTGAGAATTTTCTATGTTTTCAGACCTAACAATTTTTGTATGTTCACCCTAAAAAAAGCAATTACGTCTTACCTGTGACCCGTTTTAATGGTTTAATATGTCCAGAAATAAAACTCCCACAGCCATGAAATGTGGTGAGAACACACACAGAATCGTTTCCAGCAGATCAGAATGATTGAATGGCTCCAACAGAGGACGCATTTTTGACTATTTGCTCTTGAAAATGGAAGAAAGTTAAAAATGTATAATGTTATTGTGTGTGTATATATATATCTTATGTCGTCATTTCACCAACTTTTGAGGCTCTAGCATCAGTAGAATCTGATGTGTGGAAAGTTGAACAAGACAAGGTTCCAGTTTTTAGACATTTTGGCAGGAAACTTTGTCCAAAATCATCCAAAATTACTAAAGACTTTTTCCAAAATAAGACAAAAAATCCCCTATATGACTCAAAGTTGTCCAAAATTACTTGAAATTTATACAGAATTAGTCAAAATTGTCTAAAAGACAATAATTAATGAATATTGGTCCTTAAAAATAAAAAATGTGCAAAATTATCCAATGAGACTGGTACTGTGTCCCCAGAACGTTCCTGTAAGTGTATATATACGGATGGATCCATATTTCTACTAAAAATATAGACTTCGGTCAACATTTCACCAACTTCTGAGGCTCTAACATCAGTAGAATTTGACATCTTGTAAGTATGACAAGACAAGAGTTCTGTTTTTAGATGTTTAGACTAAATGTTGATGTGGACGCATTGGTAGGAAACAGAAACTGGTGTTCATAGGTTCTATATGTTGTTGTTGTCAAAAGCCATTTTCAGTGTCTGTTGGTCTTGATGTCTAGTTTGTAGTGCTGTCTCATCCTCATAGTTGGAGCTGGATCATGACAGAACATTAACCAACAGAAATTGTCAGAGGCAGGAATTAGTTTTTTAAGTTGTAAATAACAAATACGTAAACTCTGAACGCCATCATCTGAAATGACAGAACTAAATGGTGTCCACATACTTTTGGACAGTTATCTGAGAGTCTGGATTGTTCTGAGGCTACAGGTGATCCAGTGAGACTTCCTGTTTACAATCACCAGAAGAACAGATCAGTCGATCAGTTTAATGATGAGCGGCTGATGTTGCTCGGATTTGTCCTCGGCTCAGGATGGTTTGATTCATGAGCTGCTCCGTCGGACATAGATATGAGTTCAGTCAGCAGGATGAGGCTGCAGGTGGCCTCTGTCGGGTTCATCCGTCGGGTTAATGAGGAGCTTTGAACAAACTGTTCTGCAACCGGAGGAGAGACGAGCAGGTTCACGGAGGATTTTCTTCTTTGTTTATGTGACTCATGAATCAGCTGCTGAGCTCAGAGGTGCCAATAATCCTGGATGATTTAGTGTCCGTACGTTTAGGTGTCAGAACTGGACGGAGGTTTAACTGATGAGCAGAAAATACTGTGACTCAGTGACTGTCTCGGTTTTTATTTGTACCAGTTATCACCAGATATTTCCTCATTTTTAAGGAGTAGATTCAGCAGACAACTGTTCCTGCTGCTTCTGTTAAACTCAGTTCATAGTCAAGAACTCATGTTGGACAAATCAGCAAGAAAAACGAACTGGTTTTTGTAAATGACTGCTTGTGTAGAATATTGCTTTTTCATTTCTGAAATTGATTCAAAAAGCAACTTTACTGCTATGTATTTTTTTCATAGTTGTATGAGTTAGCAAAAATACAGATGCACAGGATTTCTAATGGGACTATGTGATTTTAAGTGACTTCTTAAAGAGTCATTTCATCTGAAATCATCACATTTTTAGAGCCATTTCTGCTCAACTATTCCAGATTTTCCTGAAATTTCTATAGCACAAAATGTTGCTGGTGTCGCTGGTTCCCGTCCCGGTGAGGACACCCGGGATCTTTCTGTGTGGAGTTTGCATGTTCTCCCCGTGCAGCGTGGGTTCTCTCCGGGTTCTCCAGCTTCCTCCCACAGTCCAAAAACATGTTGAGGTTAATTGGTGATTCTAAATTGTCCGTAGGTGTGAATGTGAGTGTGCTTGGTTGTCTGTCTCTAAGTGTAGCCCTGTGATAGACTGGTGACCTGTCCAGGGTGTCCCCTGCCTTCACCCTGAGTCAGCTGGGATAGGCTCCAGCCCCCCATGACCCCAGTGAGGATTAAGCGGTATATAGATAATGGATGGATGGATTTTGAATCCAGAACTGTTTTATTCTTGGATTTCCTGATGCAGTGATAATGTCCAAAGTAATGAGACAAAAATACCTGAGGAGGATGTTTACTGTGAATCAGTCTGAAACTACTGAATGTGAAGGCCCTGAAATCTAAATACACAGGAGTCAAAGTTCAGTTGGATTAAGTAAATTTCACCTTATAAGTAGTGTTAAAAATGTGAACTGTATTTTTCCTGCTCACAACATACATTTGGGGCTCGACTCTGCATGGCAGTAAACATAATCAGTCTGAGTACAGTAAAGTCAGTGAGTCTGTGTTACATTATTTGACAGAAATCTGAGTTTTCCTGTTATTTCTGACCATATAATAAACTAAGAAGTCTGTCATGCTTGATTATGTGTCCCATTAATGAACAAAACTGATTTGAAAGACCTCTGTTCCCCAGAATTTCCTCTGAAAATTGAAATACTACCCACATTTTCCATTTGTTCAGTGACTGAAATAATTGTAGTTTCACTGGTTTCTTCTCTGGTTGGAAAAGCTGTTGTAGCTGACTTGTAGCTTCGTTTACATGTAAACTAAAGGCCCATTGAAATATCACCATTTTTGCTACGTGTAAACTGGGCCTCAAAACCAACCTAAAATAGTGTAAATGTTGGATTCATTCAGTGGGTATAAACATAATAAAGCTGCTCCGTTTCTGCTGGATCAGATTTATAAAGTGATGTGTCTTTTAGCTTGTTGTGAAGCTCTTCTTTCTCCAAATGGGCAAAAAAATGAAATAAACGCTCCTTTAAACATTTCGTAACTCGCCGCCCTGCTGCAGTGGCAACTGAGGACAAAGCAGGTACAAGAATAAAAGTGCAAACATCAAGAGAATGTGCTGCATGTGCGCATTTGGAGCCTCGTGTTTTGTCCTTTCGAGCCACTGTAGCCTCCTGAGCCAATCACATGTGAGTCAGGTGTGATGCGCTAATGAAACCGTAGCATGTCGCAGCCTCCTGCCGAGGTGTTAATTAGGTGTGTGTGTTGCACATCCACTTCTCATAGTGTTTCCTCCATCCAACACACTTTCTGTGTGATATCAGCTGTGAGGGTTCAGCAGCCAACGAGGAAACTCCGAGACGTCAGCAGTCAGACACAGAACGCTGTTTGTACTGTACATTAGAGATTAGAAGTCAGTTTTAAAGTGTCGCTGTTTTGTAGTTTAGCAGTTTTTTTTTCTCCAAATTTTTAATCATTTTTAAGGTTAAGTGGCATCGAAAACTGTTGTGCTGGACGGGAAATCAGCAAAAAGCCCATTTAAGTTTGTTAAAAGATTTGAAGTGGTATTTTTCAATCACACTTCACCTGGAATTTTAGGTTATTCTGTTTGAAATAGATGTAAAAAGCAACTTAGCTGCTTCTATATTGCAGTTTATTCATTCTATAGTTATGGATATTTAGAAAGAGATTTGTAAAATTTTATCTTGACATATCAAGTGCTTAAGAGAAGAAACAGCCAGTTAATCCACTTTTTGCATGTTACAAGAAAGCAACGGTATATGCCTGTATTAAAATAAA
>NW_007578592.1:109411-112917 GCF_000690725.1 Stegastes partitus
TGTTTCCACATTTCAGCACCAATATTGTTCCAAAATGAGTCTGTAACAGGTTAGATTAATAAATCTCACCAACAATTAATTTCATCCAGGTTTTAATAAAGTGCTAACAGGAGCTGAAGTTCACTTTGTTGCTTCCAGTTGCTGAGGAAATGTTCCCTAAGTTTAATAAATACCTGCAGCATCAGCCAGCAGCAAGATCCATATGAGTGTTTCCAAAGAGAGAGAACTGTATCCATGTTACTTCATTAATTACTCATAGTTATAAATGATCCCTGACAGGTAAGTATTAGTTACACAGCAGCATCATTTCTAGTGTTTAGGAAATTATAACTACACTGAGCTGCAAGGTTTTGTTCAGCTCATATCTCCGTCACTGTGGTTGGTTTGTCTAAATGACTGAAGAAGCAGCAATGTTACATATCTCATGTCTGAAAAGGGCTGTAGATAAGGTAAATCGCATAGCACCATGTAAGACAGGAAAAGAAACTGGGCTATAATATAGTGTCACGGTCTGTGAGTCCTTTATGGCCACGGTTGTCCTCGAGCTCCTTATGATCCATGACTTCAATTTAAATGGTGAAAATGAAGCGTACAAAGGAAGTTGGTGCGAATGAGACGACCAGCAAACTGTAGCAGTAAAAAAACAACGGTCTGAGTTTATCTCCATGGGTGTGAATCTTCTCTGTTTTTCATATCCAGTCAAACCCACCCTATTTTAAGCAAAATAAATAACTTAGTGGCATTTCCAAATCACTCATATAAAACTGCATGTTTTTTGACATTTCAGCGTTATTATCATTATTGACTGTGTCCAGCCAGCGTGAAAAATAGGTCAGGCTAATGTAATTGGTATTTCACTGATTTGTTTTTGGACAAATTTGCAAAGAATGCTGAAGACTGGAGCCAGAATCAATAGATGGTGTTATGTATTGAGTTTTTTTTTAATCATTTGAAGGATCATGTAGAAACTTATTAAAGCATCTTTATTAACTTAGAATCAGGTTTTTCAACCTGCTGCTCAACACAAACAGTTAAGTAGTTTGTTTCCTTGCACCAGAATTGTAAATGTGCTCGACCTGCTGACCTGGTGGACCCGCAGCGTTTAGTTTTCATAACACCTCGAGCTGCAGAGTCACGAATATGACGAATACAGTGGAAGTATCCCGCTGCGTTAATGCGCTCATCAAACTCCTTACAGTGGCCCGGAGGTGGTTCAGTGTTTGTTTCCTGGATTTGCACACAGCGTTTCTTGTCAGATCACTTTAACCGCCCCCTGTGTTCTGCTGCCGGATATCTTTCCTTCGCACTCTGCAGAGGAATTTGTCACTTGACACGTGAGTTAAACGTCTTTTTTAGAACCTGCAGTTATCCCAGGAGTCTATACAGAAAGTATAAATTAAAGGTTAAAATAAAACCTTTCTCCTGATAAGAGGTGAGGTTATACCCGTGGATGAGCCCTGTGTGAGGAGACCCGGTGACAGTCCCCTTATCCTTATTACCTAAACATCCCAGGCCTGCATGCTGTCCAAGCATAAAATCAGGGCGATACGGCGGTGTTGCCGTTTTTATCGCCTCCCTGTCAGAGCGACTGACTTGATGCATGCAGTCGTGCCGTCACTGGATTGTCAGGAAAGATGAATTTCCTGCTCCAGAGGTGGATTCTGCGATAAGGTCGGCCAGGAGACGTTTCAGTGTTTAATGGCTGGAGAGGAGGAAGGAAAACACCAGACGAGCAGCAGATCCAGCCCAAAAAAAAACCCCCACCGTCAGGCCGAGGAAGACTGACAGCCTGATGAATGGATGCAGTTAATTGACGTGTACAGACGAGAAGGACGGGCGCAGATTTGCATAAAGAGTTGTGATATCAGGCGTTCGCTTTGAAGACATGATTGATCGCTTTGAGTTAATCATAATTCTGAACAGTAGATTAGAGGTGATCGAAGCTGTTTGTGGAGAAAATAACAGTCACAATCTTCTGCATGGTGGAGAATAATTATCTTCTGTTATTACACTGCGCTGTGTTTTGATTCAGTGGCGTGAATGTAAAATCAATTGTAAGCTGTTAGGTCATCTTTTATGTAGACATTTACTCAGACGGAAACCATGTCTGAGTCTCAAAAGGCTCAATTGTTAACTTAAGGAATTTAAGAGTTTCTTTTTGTTGTATATATATGAATTTTCATTTTAACATTTTGGCAAAAACTGAAGTAGACTTCTGCAAAATCAGAATTTTTGGGGCTTTTTTTTTTNAATCATCAGCGGCCCTCTGCTCTGTTGGGTTTATTCAGTAAACCCGACTTGTGGATTTTAGGGGTTTAGATTGTGTGTTTTTGTGGAGCTTTTGCCTTGTTCACATAGATGAACAGGTATTTATCTCTGCAGTGTCCTTGGTTGAAGGTTGGGTTCCTCTTTGATGAAGGTTTTTTTTGTTGTTTTCTGTTTGCTGTTGTTGTCAGTGAAGCAACTCGTCATTGTTGTTGAGGAGTGTCGTTTTTTTGTTTTTTTTCCCTCACTCGCTGTTTTGTTCCATGATTCGGGTGTCACGAAGCCGAGACTGTAACCATGATTAAAGAGCACACAAATAACACTGACATGTAATAGATCCACAGAATAATAAATACTCAGAGCCTCCTACACTCATCCAGTTCCTTTGAGACTTCAGGGTCAGTCCGAGGTTCATCTTTGTCCAAGGGCACTGTGACGGCGGAGGTGGGCTCGGCGATACCACCGACCGGCCTGTTCACAGGGGAGTAAACTCTGCTGCAGGGCCCTGATATTAAACCATCAGCACTCTGGTTACCAGACAAACTGCCCACTTCCACCGTAGATCAGTCTGCTGGAGGACAGAGGGGCAAAACTCTGCATAAACACAGCTTGTTGTAGCTTCTTAAAAACAAAAAGACACATAAACAGGCTCTATGAGCATTGTCCTGTGATTTTTGATTAAGTTTTTGTCAAAAAATGGCAAAAAACAGACTAAAGCTCCTCACTTTACTGAATTACCGAATTCATCAATCTCTTGAAGTAATGGCGTTCTGACATTCAGACATGGGTCAGTTTTACATTAATGTTCCACACGGCTTCATTCAGACATCCAGCTACAGTGATGGAGAGAACCACAGTACCATATCTCTCTTACATGCAAGATTGGACAGTATATCAAGTGATGCATAATGCACAATAATGCAGTAATAAACAAAAGACTAAATTGGCTCTGTAACTGCTGATTTAGCTGCAGCTGATGAACTGTGACTCCGTGTGACAGCTCACCGGTCTGAGGTGAAGAGAATTTCACAGAGTTACCTGCTGTTAGATCCATCCTGTCTCCATGTCAGGGATTATTAATAATTATAAGTAATTAATGCAGTAATTGCTGCTGTTTTCTCTTTTTGAATAAGCTCATATGGACCGTGCTGCTGTCTAACGCTGTAGGTACTTCATAAACTCAGAGGACATAGTCCTAAACAGCTGGAGGCAACCATCCATCCATCCATTATCTATACACC
>NW_007578592.1:116668-124172 GCF_000690725.1 Stegastes partitus
AAGCACAGAAGCAAAAAAGAATTAGGGGGAAATAGGGGGAAAAAATGACGAAAACAGAAATGCAAACTAAATAGAACCTAAAAATTGGTGAAAACAAAAGGCATTCATTAAACAAATAAAGGTAGTGTAGTTTTATTGTCACACTTCAACTTTTCCATTTGTTAAAAAACTTGTCTTTGTTGCTGTTGGATAATAAACAAGACTTAGTGTTTCTTACATGGTATTGAAATCAAACCATAAGAAGCAATTGGTAAGTCAATTTCCAAGGAGTTTGTTGTTTACTGTACTGTCATAAATAAGCCAGGGGTGCCCCAAACCCAAACTCTTGTTTACGTCCACTGTCGGACAGTTCTCATTAATTCAAATATTTTCCTTACTACCTGCTGCATTATTAGTATCAATTGATATAAACTTGCTAATTAAGCATTACTTTGTTAAGCAAGGATGCAGAAGCAACTCTGAAGAACCTAAACTCTGTCCTAGTTGGTAATGGTTTGATTCAACACATTTGCAGTTGCTGCAAGTCATTAAGCGTCACAGAGGACGCTTGTCATGGAGCCCCTTTACAAGCTAAACACCCACAATGCTCTCTGCTTACTAACATGAACTTCCCAAAGTTATGTTTAAACTACTTGTTTTCTTCAAACCTTCAGTCCCAACCCCAAAGATATTCAGTTTACGCTTAAACTCAAACTGAAGGAGCTGCAACTAGAAAACCTTTAAAGATCATTTGAAAGATTCATAAAACAATAGTCAACTATTTGTTTCTGTGTTTATCTATAATAACACAATATTTCATGGATGAAATTGTATTTTTTGTGTCTATAGTTGGATTTTTTTTAGGTTCAAGAAAAGTCTCAAAAGCTCCCAGACGGTCTAAAACTTGTGCTTTATGGCGCCATAATACACCAGCGAACAGACGGGTTGTAAAGCTGCAGTGTTCTTGCGTACACTGACTGCAGATAAATCCACTGCAGATGAAGAGTTCTCTGCAGACTAAATGAACGCTGTCTGAACACATCGTCCTCATCTGTGGATCCACTCAGACCAGCAGTGCAGCTGTCAGCTCCGATGTCTCCATGACTCAGCTGCTTGATAGACGCCGCTCAAAAGAAAAATAGGTTGCGGAGCAGGATTTTACAGCCTCACCACGACCTTGACAAGTCGACAGTATACGGCTGAGGGAAGAGCTGCTGTTTGGATGCAGAGCGATGGAGATGCTTATTGTGTTGATACTTGTCCTACGTCTCACCTCGACTCACACCACATTCAAATGGTTGTAATTTTGGACTCCTCGTTCGTCAATTAGAGTTCTGCTCCATTAAACCCAAACTGCTGCTGAAGGAAACCCCAACATGAAGAGTGTAATTACAGTGTTGTTCCTCCAGCAGCTTCCAGAACTGCCTCCCTTATATATTATTAAGCCTTAAAGTCTCTGAACACTCTAAAAAATGATTCCAAGGACCTGTTCCCACCACTTCATTAAATGTTTGGTTGCAAGAAGACTCTGAATGAAACAATCCTTTTAAGTTACAAACATTATTTGTAATGGTTTGAGTTAACAGAATAATGATGCATCAGCTTAATATTATTTGTAATTTAAGCTCAAATTTCTGAGTTCGTTGATTTAAAAGAAAATTCAAGCTGAGGTAACTTAGTGAAACTGGATTGATCATTTCATTTTTCTTGAAAAACTTGTTTGTAGTTGTGGTATTTAGATACATAACAGTTAAAAAAATAACAGAAATACTAGTTTGAACAAGTTACATTTTTTATTTTTATATAATGAAAATATGCAAAACACTGAAATAAGCCCTCTGTTTGAACAAACTGAAATTATCGGTCACACATTTACAAACTGGTATGTTTTCTAAGAACATAAACATGTGTTCATACATAAAAGATATATATTTTTTGTATTTACAGTACAGCACAGACAACAAAACAACAAATAAACACTATGAAGTTATTTTCATTTATATTAGGAAATGGAAATAAAATTGTTCCTATCAGGAGCACAAAAGTTAAAAGAAAATCACATATACAACTATAAAAACCATCACACCTCTGGTTTGAACAGAAACCGTTGGGGAGAACAGCATCTCTGTTTGACAGTATGACTCTAATATGAACCACTGACCCAGGAAGTGTCCCACCGCTCGGCTCCACAGCACCACTTAAACTCATCACAGCTCTCTGCAGCTCTAATAAAACGCCCCGGAGTTCAGCAGATTGAAGGCTGTTCGAGCTCGATGTCACTCCTCCTCGTCTTCATTGCTGATGTACGGCTGCAGAGGACGACCCTCCGCAGAGTGCTAAACACCCGTCGACACATTCATCTGCTTCCTGCCGCTAATGGAGAGACTGGTTGCACAGCAGATGGTAATGAGAGTCCAGGAAACCCTTTGACTTAGAGGTGGAGGTCAGCAGGCTTCAGTTTAAAAAGATACTAAATCTGAAGCCTGTCACTTCAACGCTTCCCATTCATTGTCAGTTAGCGCAGCACTGCAATATGCGGGGTTTTTTTTTTATGCAAATGAAAAGCACTGAGCGTAACCCTCGAAAAATGTTGTCAGTGTAAAATAAAAACATATTCAGCAGCTTATTTCTCGCCTGAAATGTTTTCAGAAACACATTTCGCAGAACTGTTTTCGTAATAAAAGTTTCTAATGTAAGCGCCACGTTGGTCCGGTTTGAAATCCAGGAGCAGCCTCCAAGTAAAGCGTCGTCCAATCAGATGCAGCCAGTGTTTGTAGGGGGGCAGAGCCTGTGTTGATTCCTGTTGAAGAACAGCTGTCAATCATCTATCCTGTACTGCCCACCAATGTTGAGAAACAACGTGATCGTTCCTACAATAAAAGCAAAAAAACTGCACATACAACTTATTTTTGGTCCAACTTCAAGTGCAAATAAAACTGGAGTCAGCAGATTCTGAGACGATGCTTTGAGCTCATAGTATGATTAGTACCAGAACAAAACTGGACGAGGAGATAAGGTGACGCTAGCTTTTTAACAAAACTGCTCTTCAGCTCCGCTAACGTGCCGCGACACCAACTGGAGCTTTAAAGATACTCAGATTCAGGTTTGTAAAGTATCTACGTCTGTTTTTTTGCACATGTAAACATTCCTGGTTTCAACAACCTGGATCAGCACTCATCCTGGTTTTGAAAATCCGGAATATACCAGCTGGAGTTCAGCGAAAGAAAGCAGGATGCTGCTAAGAGGCCATGCCATGAAGAAAATTTGATGAACACAACTTTCTGTTTCTAATCTAATCTAATCTAATCTAATCTAATCTAATCTAGTCTAATCTAATCTAGTCTAGTCTAGTCTAATCTAATCTATTCTATGAAAGAACCAAAATGTATTATTTTATTTTGTGACAAAGATTCATGTGTTTTCATGATTCCATCAAGGAAAGTTTCAAGTTATAGGAATCATTGGAAATTCAAGAGCGTCATGATATACAAGGTGTTTACAAGGCCACTGACTTACACTGTATTTACAAGCAGCAGCTAAAACAGCTTCTCCGGCCTTGTTGTGTAATTGTTGTCTGAAAACATGGCGATAGAATCATGGTTTAGTTTAGTTTATAGAGCTACATTTCAGTCCCCATTTACTCCTCGTTGTACTGACTGACAACAGAGAAAACTATGTCAAGAAAGCAGCTTTATTGGCAATTCAACTCTATTAAAATGTGAGCACAAAGGGCAGGAAAGAAGCTAACCGATAAAGTTCCTCCTGTGTGTTTTCTCTTCAGGTGTTGTTGCTGTCTGACGGTTAAACTCTGCTCAGTTTACAAACCACCTCTTTGTTCTGTGATTATTTAAAGAACCCCCAGACTTAAAGCATTTCATTCAACCGAGTTGCCGCCACCATTTTCTAAAACTGTAGACCTGACTGCAGCTAAAACCGACAACGATGATGCAGGGATACTGAAGGGAAAAAAAAAAACATGACGCGGCGTGACTTCCTGTCATTTCTTTATATTTTCCTCATTTCCTGCACACATTTTAAATGCATGTACATGTTTGGGAGCTGGTGCAGGGGTTTCTCCAACAGCACCTTACTCCATGACACATTATTTGATGCCTCTGTCTTTATTGGTGCTCCTGAAGGGAAGATGGTTTCTCCTTCACCCTGCAGACCCCATAACTCCACTGCTGTCATCTGTCAGTTCAGCCTGTAGACGTACATATTAGCATTTGTAGTCATCTCACGCTGTTGCTGTTTCTCTGCAGGGAGACGGAGAAGAAGCCGAAGACGCCAAGGACACTGATCGCCGCTGATGGACGAGTTCTGAACGTCAACGAGCCAAAGTACGAATATAACAGCTTTTTAAAGTATTCAGAGTTAATTTTTTACAACCTTGGTGGGTTTAATTATTGCAGATTTTCTTCCACTTCTGGTTCTTGTTGATGTATTTTCCTCACGACTCTACCAGAGTGGCCACGTCGGCAGATCTCAGCAGTAAACAGCTTTACAAAGCCGTTGAGTAAGATTTAAAGCCTGCACTTAATATTTAAACAGCTTATTTACATATGGGCCGTTCCGCCTCAAGTCAGCCAACACCCCCACGTCTGAACATCTTCAATTTGTTTTTTTTATTAAAAAAGTGGTGAACATTGATTGAGTTGACCATGTGACTATGAGTTGGAAAGGCATGATTTTTCTTTTGGCACAGAAACAACAGTGTTGGTTTCACCTGTCAAAAAATGTAATTTTTTGGCAGTACTTTTTTTTTTTTTTCTCAGAAAGTATGCAGCACCATACTCTACATTTTTAAAGGTCGTATTGGTGCCAATCACAGGAACAGCCATCAGCTTCTTAGAATGTAAAATGAAAGTTTTTATGGTTGGTAGATTATCAGAATGAAAAATGAGTGGAACATTTTGACCATATTTGCACCAACATATAACTGGTTTGTGTCATTCTATCAAAGCAGGAGATTGCAGTTAAAGACCATACGTAGGTATCGGCAAGTCTACAAAATTTCAGGATTGTAGCTGCATTATTTTTTAAGTTATGTCACTTCAAATATTAATCCACAGATTGGCACGAAGAAAACAGCAAAAACAGACATGACCCATCATCTTTAAGAATTTTAACTCAAAAACTCAAAAAATTTGTATGTGCAAAAAAAAAAAAAGAAAGAAAGTCTGCTAAATATGAGATGGTCAGGTGTGAACTTTTTAAAGAATTGGTGAATTGAGGTGGAATGACTCAAATCAAATATCACTTCTATTGAAGGTGGACAGATGGTGTGTTCAGGTCTTTCCACCAAACTCAGCAACTTCACTGTAAATGGGAGACTCCAAGAACTCATTCTTGTTTTTCTTGGTAATAAGTAACACATAACTTCTAAAAACATGTTTTTTTTTTTTACATTTCTGTCGGTGCATAGATGAACACCTCATTTCCACACACTTCTGTGTTTGTATCGGACTCAGTTGGAACTCCATTCATGCCTATGGGAACCTCTGATATCTAATGTGTTAGCCAAACTCCTCTGTTTGTTTTTTTCTGGTTCGGAATTTGCCTCGAGCATGTTGAACAATTTCTAACTTTTGCAGTCAATTACGAGGAAGTTGGAAAAATTATTAAGCTAACAACCTATTCAGCTGTTTGACCAGTTATTCAGTCAAATAGTATAAATGTGGATTTACAAAAGACAGTAGTTCAGCTAGTTTAGCACATGCTAGCTGTGTAATATACAGAGAACACACAGACTGTTGTGGTTCATACGTCCTGTAACTAAATATTTCACTACAGTGGCTCCACATGCGGCAGATAAAACCGGTAAAACTGGAAAATATGATGTCCTTGTCAAAAATACTGTTTATAAAATGTCATAGAAAGTTATTTTGCATTTCTAATAACTGATTAATTTGAACCACTATCAGTCCTGATCACAACGACCAAACCAAACACTTTAACTGCCAGTTTGTTTACACGATGCCATTGTTGTTTTTTGTCCAATAAAATACACAAAATAAATTATTTTCCATATAATAAGTGCTAAGTAAAATATATATATATAAAAAACTACAGTCTGGTTTGTGTCAATGACTAACACAAACACTGATTCTGGTGCAAGTTTACTTTTTTATGTGGTCAGAATTAGAAAAAAACCCCCAAAACTTCACACTCAAACATGTCATCGGCAAAAATACTGGCTTAACAATGTCATATATTAATATTATTTTCCATTTTTAATGACTAATTCATTATAACCAACGTCTGTCCTGATCTTATAAAACACATATTCATTTTCAGGGTTTTAATACTTGTTTTCCATCTATAAAGAGCTAAGTGGAAAATAAATTTCCTGATTATGGGATGTGTCAAAGATTAGCATCCATATTCATTTTAATCATATTTTGGAAAATTTCTCCGCTGCTGTATCCTACTGTGATGTATTACAGAGTAGAACCTTTTAAAACAGCGTAGCAGAGTTGACCCAGTATTCAGCAGAACAGACTTTACTCTTCATAAAAACATGTTATTTGTGGCTGAGGCCTGGACCAGCTCAGTAACTTTGTGGTGTTTCCTGCTGTGATTGACCGAGTCGCTCAGCAAACGCAGCAGAAAGAAACATAATTGGTTCTCAGAACAGAACACATCCAATCAACTGTTCAATTTTATTGTGAAAAACATAATAAAGCCTGGGCTGTAATCATTTCCGTTCATGGATCTGTCGTGTTGTTTCCTCGAGACCCTCCATTACCCCCCGTGCAGGTGAAACAGCCACCAGGTGCTGTGTGATTGCTTTATTAGCGGCATTTTTGATGCGAAGCACTGGATTGGTCGTCTTCGGGGGGAAACCTGATCGCCGTGGGCCGCCCGGTCTCCCTCCATTAGCCAGAGGTTTATATCCAGAGCAAGGCCACAGGGGTCGAGGCCTTAAAACAGGCTGATTTCATTTGTAATCTGAGCTGAGGACACACTCAGGTCAGGAATGTATCCTCATATGATATATCGCATTTCTCCAGCCGGACAGTTTATTCACCGCAGACGCCTGATAACAGTCACATCATATCAGTAAAGCTACATTTTGACCGTCTTTTTATATAATCGCTGTTTATAAAATCATGTTCTGTCGACTGAAACCACTCAGACATCATGAATCTCTGTAAATCTGGAAACTTTATGATGTTATACACATCAGATTGCATTGTGTCCGAGTCACCTTGTGATCATTTTGTCATGTTCTAGTCATTTTGCACACATCTTTGTCGTCATGTTTCTCTGCTCGTGTTGTGTTTGGTGTCTTTTGTATGAGGTGTTTGGTCTCTGTATGGATGTTATGTGTCTCCTTTTGGTCATTTTTATGGTTGTTTTGTATCGTTTGATGGTCTTTTTGCACGTCTTTGTAGTTTTGGGTTTGTTTGTGATGCGTTTTTGGTAAATTTGTGGTTAAATTGTTGTTTGTCATTTTTTTATGCCACTTTCTAGTTCATTTCCTGCTTGTGGTAGATTTTGTGGCTCTTTGTGGTCATTTTTT
>NW_007578592.1:126327-130558 GCF_000690725.1 Stegastes partitus
TTGTGGTTGTTTTCTGTCACTTTCTAGTCATTTTGCATGTGTTTGTAGTTTTGAGTCTGTGGTGTGTTTTTGGTCACTTTGTGGATGTGCTCATTGGTCTTTTTTTGTCATTTTGTGGTTGTTTTGTGTCGCTTTATAATAGTTTTGTTCATCCTTGTAGTTTTGTTTATTGTGTGCTGTTGGTCATTTTGCAGTGTTTTGTGGTCATTGTGTTTCTTTTTGGTTGTTTGTCTCTTTTTAGCAATTTTGTCATCTTTGAAGTCATCTTGATTGTGTTTGTTGTTATTTTGCGTGTGTTTTTTTTTAACACTTTATATTAGTTTTGTAGTTGTAGGTCTGTTTGTGGTGTGTTGTTGGTCACTTTGTGGTTACATCATTTTGCTTCTTTGCATGTTTTAACTTGAATTTCTCAATGAATCGTGTCAGAGCTTCAGACTGAGTTTCATTTACGCTGGAAAGTGGTCGGTTTAACCACAGACTGCTGCTGACAGAAAGGTTCTTACTCAAGGGCACTGCAATAGTTAAAGAGAAAGCTTTTCTTAATGTTTCCAGCCTCCTTTGAGCATCAAACTGTGGATTTCCGTCGCCTACAGGAGCACAAATATGAATGAATCCACGTCGTATTTCATTTGCTTTGCTGAGCCGAGGTGACAGTACATGTGTTTAGGGCAGTTTATGTGACATTTCTATTTACTGCAGGGATTTGTTGGCATCTGAAGCCTGCAGAAACACTTGCTGTGCAGTATAGCTGATACTCTGACTTCTCACTGCGAGGTGTTGATGCAGCTGACAAGTGAAACGCTCTGCAGGCCAACAGCCCAGTGTTAATCTGCCCTCACCCTCCCTGCTTATCTCAGAACTGTTTAACAGCCTTTAAAATGGCACCAGCAGTGGTTTCAGATGCTTTGTGAACGCTGGTTGTTGGAAGGAGACGTGATGTGAACCACAGTCTGCAGTGATTTTACAGCTTTACAACACTATGACAAGACTTCTGTCCTTCTTTCTGAAGGCTGACGGGCAATATTTACACAATCACTAGTCTGGAAAACATGTGTTACAAGTGTTTGAACGAGTGATGCTTATTTTACACATTTTCTTAACCAGTCATTGGCCAAATTGACAATCAATAGTCAGTGAATCAGTAAATAGTAAGTGAAATTAATGAGATACAGTGAAAGTTTGGTCCATATGCGGATAAAAGCATTTTTATCCACCAATATCCACATATCCACAAAATCCACCAATGAAAAAGGTGAGAAAGTAAAATTAAAAGCTTCAATTTTTAGTAAATTTAAAGGCATAAACATGTAGTTCTTCCACTAACTTTTTCTTTTACATGGACCCAAAAACTGTGAAAAGATCAAAATTAAAAGCACTCATTGTGAAAATGTGCTTCATGAATAGCTCCACTGAATGCTCAAAAGGATGAAAGCATTTATGAGGTGTGTCAGAAAAGTTTAGGACTGGTGTCACAAAAGATATACTTCAAATCCAAACTACAAGTTTTCCCCTTCAATGTAATCCCCCTGGAGTCTAACCACTCTCCCAGCCGTCTCTGCCCCGCCGCCATGCACTCCTGGAAGGATTCTTCCAGGATCCTCTGCACCCCCTTCATCACAGCCATCTTGATGTCGTCCACGTCTTCAAAACAGGTCCCCTTGATGACCCCCTTGAGCTTGGGGAAGAGGAAAAAATGTCACGGAGCCAGGTGGGTGAGAAGGGAGGTTGCTCCAGCACAGTGATGTTCTTCTCAGCCAGGAACTGTGGGATGCTCAGGGCATTGTGAGCAGACGTGTTGTCATGGTGAAGCAGCCACGACTTGTCCTGCCACAACTCTCACCTCTTCTCGCACACTGAATGAAGCAAACGCTGCAGGATCTCTTTGTAGACGTGCTGGTTGATCGTCTGAAGGGGAAAACTGGTAGTTTGTAGTTTGGGTCTGAGTTTGTGACACCAGTCTTAGAACCTTTCTGACACACCTCATATGTTCCACGTGTCTATGCAGTGACGTTTTGCTGTTTGTTCATTGTGACAGCTAGGACTGTCTTCAACAAAGAAATCATTTTTAATCTTTCTAATCGATTAAATTGGTCATTAAAAAGACACTATATAAGAACATTTATGTCAAAAAAAAATGTAGATTTTCTGCTGTTCCTGTGTGTTCCAGCAGGTGGAGCCTTTCAGAGTTTAATGAAATGGAGTTACAGGTGTGTTTGTTGACTGCCTGTAATGGTCCATAAAACAAGCGCATCCATCATGTCGACCATATATGAGGATTACTCTGATATCAAATCACTTAATACTGTTACAGGTTATATAAAGTATAAAACGGCCCGAACAAAGCTGAAGTATTAAACAGCTGCTATTGTTGAGGAACAATTTTACCTAAAGTTGTGATTTTTGCTTACTTAATTTTGCAGCGGGGCTGCAAGGTGACTCGGTGGTTAGCATTGTTGCCTCGCAGCAAGAAGGTCGTCGGTTCGCGTCCTAGTACGGACACCGGGATCTTTCTGCGTGGAGTTTTCATGTTCTCAGTGTGGGTTCTCTTTGCGTTCTTCAGCTTCCTCCCACACAGTCCAAAAACATGTTGAGGTTAATTGGTGATTCTAAATTGTCCGTAGGTGTGAATGTGAGTGTGCTTGGTTGTCTGTCTCTAAGTGTAGCCCTGTGATAGACTGGTGACCTGTCCAGGGTGTCCCCTGTCTTCACCCTGAGTCAGCTGGGATAGGCTCCAGCCCCCCACGACCCTAGTGAGGATTAAGCGGTGTATAGTAATGGATGGATGGATGGATGGAATTTTGCAGCAAACATTACATTTAATTGTAAAAAAAAAAAAACAGTTTTATCAGCATTTGGAAAAACACTGTTTATGATTCAACCCTATAATTAGTTGATTTGTAATTATTAACGTGGTCAACAGTTGGTTGAAAGGATTATTTAAAAATTGTTTAAGTGTGCCCTTTTTCAGAAAAGTAATGAAAGTGTCGTATGTGCCCACAGTGTGTCTTTCAATTTTTCTGCTCAAAACACCACAAAAATGTTTTTACTACAACTTTAGCTTTAAATGCTGCCCTCGACCCATTCAGGAAGAAGACTCTCTCTGTATCTGTGGTTGACAGAAAAACTGTTGTTCACACTCAGTTGACGCAGACATGAATAAGATAACAGCCTACAATCTTTTTTTAATTATTTTTTTTCACAATTATAGCTTATTCCTATCTATATGCAGTCATATATGTGCACCTTAGAGGTAATATTGTAAAACAAAAGCAGCCTGGTGACTAAAACTTCTTAACCTGCTGCTTTTTCCCTCTAAACTCCGTCCGTGTTCCTCTAATGTGATGATTTGTCAACAGCTGGACTGATTCACATGATAAGTGGCTGCAGTATGAAGACGCTGCTTGTTGTGTGATAAATGACGAGTCAGATTCAGAGGACATAAAACACAACCTGCTGAATCATCAAACCTGACTTTGGCTTTTCTGATTCATTTATGGAAGAATTTATTGCTCCTGCTGCTGTGAAGTCATTTCCCGGCCGTGAACTTTTTTTTTTTTTTTCCTCCCAAAATAGTCCACGAAGCCACAGCCTCAATCTTTCTCTGGTAGAACAGATCAGTCCGAGTTTAGATGTTACAACCTGTAATCAGCCAAATTCAGTGTCAGCAGAAGTGCGACAGTGTTTTATCTGGTGTCAGCTGTTGATTTGCAGCTCTGTATGAGCTCTGCTGTGGTTTATTATGGAGGCAGCTTCAGTCCTGCAGGTCATCAGAGTTTTTACCTCCAGCTGTCCGGTTCACCGAATTCCCCCCAGCAAAACATTTTTAATCTCCCGCAAACACACCGCGGCGACCTTTAAGCCTGATTAAACAGCTGCCGGGCCACTCGTTATCAACCAAACGGTGTAATTTTTTAGTTTTCACCCTCCGTCAGACGTATTATAAATACGGAGCCCTGCAGGTTTGGAGTCGAGTATTTATGGGTGCTTGTTTCATGCCAGGGGTCAGCCTGATTGGACGGGTGGGGTGATTTACACAGCGATACATCAACTCAGGCCTTTCAAATTCCCTTTTAATATGAGCTCATGAAGAGGAGCAGCAGGAATCGACTGGGGGAGGCATCTGTGAGGAGAATCTATCACTTCAGTCACGTCTGTTAACTTTTAACAGTTTCTAACTTTAATTTTCCCTGTTTTATTAAATTACATATAATAAACTTACAGAAAAACGCAT
>NW_007578592.1:131601-174139 GCF_000690725.1 Stegastes partitus
GGAGAACCCGGAGAGAACCCACGCTGCACGGGGAGAACATGTAAACTCCACGCAGAAAGATCCCAGGTGTCCTCACCGGGACACAAACCGGCGACCTTCTAGCTGCGAGGCAATAATGCTAACCACCGTTCCACTTTGCAGCCCAGCGCTGTACATGTTGATTGTAAAAAAGAAAACATTTAAAATACCTGTTTTTACAAATAGTAATTTTTTTTATGTCCATAAAATGACACAATTTGTTTACTATATTTAAAACAATTTGGCTGTTTTTTGTTTGTTGTTTTCACAGTTCTTAAACATTAGAGTGTGTCACAGTTGTTTAATGTGTTTTTTCTGGAACTTTTGCTGCTGGATTTTCTCTGTTCTGACTTTATTTTTCAGGATGTTCTACAGAACTTTTCTTTTTTTCTTACAGTGTATTATCAGAGGACTGCTGCATTTTTGGAGTTTTCCTTCTGTGGTTATTCCTCAGATCCCCCTCAGTGAGAAGTAAAAGTAAATTAAAAAATGAAAAAGTCTAATTTTATGCCCAATTTGTCCTCCCACCCTGTTCATTTTGGTTTCCTCAGGATTTCGCTGCAGTGATTGATTGCTGCTGTTCTCATTCGGAGCTATTCTTGTCGCTCTCCCAACTCCTTTCTGGAAAGTGTTCCTATAAAAAGACCCACTAATGATTAAAGTCATTTGACACAGTGGGACGGCGGCGGTGCCAGATCAGCGCATTAATCTTCCTAATTAAACTTATGAATAATTTACTGTGCAGATATTTCAGATGGTCCTGCCGGCTGAAGTGAAGCCCGACAGCTCGACGGCTCAGAGGTCCCAAACCACCGGACACCTGGTTCTGACGCTGCCGCTGGTACGTTCGGTCACAGCAGAATCTCACCTGAGCAGGTGAAGCAGGATCAAGTCAAACTTTCTGGAGCCGGGGTTAATTAGTGTTAAATATCTTCACAATTATTAGTTTTATTGCCATGAAATGTGCTGCAGACATTCATGTTCCACAGACGATGGATCCTCTTCACATTCGGTTAAATGTTTTTATTTAGAGCAACATTTTAGCTTATTGTAAGGCACTGTCGATGAACTGCAGCCTCCCTGTTTTCAGTCCCGCTGAGGACTTTAGTTTCTTCTCTAGTTGGTCTAATAAATGCTTAAAATCACCAGATGACATAAACACCTGAAAGAATTAATCATCCCAGAAAGATTGAGAGGATTTTGTAGGGAAAGGCATCAGCATAAAATAAATAAATACAATTCATTTTTTAAATGATATTATTGTATATTAAGGATTTCAAAAATGATAAATCATTTTTAAAACTGCTCTTTTCTCCATTTTTACTTATTTTGTTATTACAGATAGTGAATAATAGACCTCACAGAAGAAACTCATTAATTTACGTATTAAGCTTAAAAACACACATCATCATTTTAATATTATTTTACAGATATTTGTTGTTATTTGAAGGAAACATATTGTTGTATGTTTTTTTTGCGATTTTACAGTCTTTTCCATTTCGTTGAACTACGGATAATATCCTGTAAAATCACAGAAGAAAAACACCTTAGCTGTAAAAAACACATTAAAGACCATTACTGTTAAAAACAGGAATTCATTATTTTAATGTTTGAACATAAATGACTTTTACAGCTTTTAAATCATTAAAAAAATCATTTGCTGTTCTGTTATTTAAAAGAAGAATAACTTTCATAAAAAAACGTCCTTTGGAAATGTCCTCATGTGGTGTAACACTGGTAAAGTCCTGCTTTTGATGCCATGCAGATCTGACTTTACACTTTGCACATAGAGCTTTGTGGTACTGATTTAAATTTAAATAAGTTCTGTGTCCTTCTGTGGTGGCAACACCTGCAGGACGCTGCAGACAGAGAACCAGTTTTTGGTCAAAATCATTGTTTCTGTGCAATTCTATCAGCAATTCTATCAAAGAAATAAAAATAAAGCTGTATATGTTTATAAAAAAAAGTCAAATATCTGCACAATAGTAATAGTTTTTTGCAGGTATTTGACATTATTATGTTATGTTTTTGGCCTTTGATTCCAGAAGTTAGAGAAGAGAGAAAGTAAAGGTGGGAGAAGAGTGGGGATGGACCTGCAGCACATCAGCCATGGGTTGGACTCGATCCATGGCTGCAGCGTCGGGGACTTTCAGCCTCTATACATGAGTCACCCGCTCAACCTGTTGAGCTCCCAGGACGCCCATATTTGACAGCATTTTTATAATGTTTTGCCAAAACATCATTTATTTTTTTTGAAGCGTGCTGATGAAGGCTGTTAAATTCTGACTTCAGTGCTGCTACTTTGTGCCGTTTGCTGCTTTCTCTGGTTGTTTTGCTCCCTGCCGCTGAAGATCAGCCACTCGGAGGTTTAATGAAGGAACTCTTTATAGTGACTATAAAGGGAGTCGGGTGCTGATGCTGCAGAGTCAAAGCTGCTACTATTAATCCTCCATATGGCCTCAGATGCATCCTGCGCCAGTAAACAGTTCAGGAATCAAAGCTGTGTGCAGAGAAAACACCAGTAAACATGTTTGTTTTTCACTCTGATGTGTCCTTTTAGGCTGAAGGTGAAATCAAAGTGGCAAAGATCTCCCAACGTCCAGCCAGAAAGTGTCCAAACAGACCCTGCAGCTCACCAGAGGACCATAAAAGGTAGTTAAATCCTCAGTTATCTCTGCAGCTGATGAAGCAGACGTCTGCATAATGTAGGAAAATTAACATGCTAGTATCAACACAGCCTCTGAATCTCCTTTCAAAACAGCTGCTTTATATTTTATCCTTACAACGTTTATCATTTCTATTCTGTTCTCCATCAAATCATATTTATGTGTCATTATATGTATAAAATCAACCTCCTCAGAATCAGCTGCTTCTTTATCCACAGTAACGTTATTTAATGAAGCAGAATTTTACCTTCATACTACGAGTATTTCCAGAGTTCCAGACCCTTGAAGTCCATAAAGGAGGGTCCACATTTATCACTTTAATGGACAGCAGATAGACACATGACATTTTACGATGAAAAACACATTTGAATTCTGGTAAAAACTGCAACCAGATCAGTTTTACATCCATCCAGGTGTCGCAGTCTAAAGCTAATCGAAACTTGAGTCATTTTGGAAAATTCTTCTGTCATTCTAGACAACTTTTGTGTAACTTTTAACTATCTTTTTGGATCATTTTGAACTAATTTTAGGTCATTTTTAACAGCCTTTGAGCCATTTTGGACAAATATTGAGTCATTTGACAGGTTTTTGGATCATTTTGGACAGATTTTGAGACATTTAGGATGATTTTTGTGTAATTTTGGAAATATTTTATGACATTTTGAGCAATGGCTGATAAATGAAAACCATATTTGAGCTCTGTTTAAAAACTGCCACCAAATTAATTCAACATCCATCCAGGTGTCACAGTCTAAAGACTAAATCTGGTTTTTGTTTACTTTTGCTATGAGTAACTTTTGAGCGTCAACATTACAGGATATATTGCTGTTTTAACAGCAAAAGTGAAGAGGTTTAGTAGAATAGACTAGAACAGAGTCACTGAAACAAGCACTGGTACCCTGGATGTGTTATCATCATTCATTGAATAAGTTAAGGTTATTTTACAAACAACAGCAGCTGATCCTGAGAGAATCAGGTTGGAGGCACTGATTGATTTTTAAAATCAAACATACGAGATCAATAAAATAATAAATAAGGCATGACTCAAACAGTGAACAGAGGAACAAGTCGTTGGAAGATACATCCAGCATGGTGAAACATCTTTCTACAGCTTCTAGAGCTTCTAGAGTTGTACAGAGTAGTTTCAAAAAGTCCTGCACAGAAGACATTTCTCTCTCCTTCTTCATGGTTGTTCTGTTTCCATAGAGGAGCAGGACTTTATATTGCAGTGAATAATGAATCCACAGTGAGGGAAAATGAGACTGGAGCAAAAATGCTGTTGAGGTTAAATGCAGGAAAGTGCTGCCTGGTTTCTGGAGTTATGTTTATGTGTGATGACATCATCCAACGAATGAGGTTCCTGTAAATCTTGATGACTTCATGTTTGCTCCTCATTTTTAATTCATCCATGTGAATCTGCAGAACTAAAAGGCAACAGTGGATCATTGTTCTGGAAATTCCCTTCACAGTCTATAAATAATGTATACGAGACTCTTAAACTGTTGGAATTTCACTAAGTAGCACAAATACTGTCGTGTTTGTGGTGGCAACAGATGATAAACGACTGAGAAATAATAAGTGTGTAATAATAATAAGGCATATAGAGGAGCGATTGTAGCCTGCAGACAGCTGGATGGTCTGTGTTTGTGGGAATTTATGCGAGTCAAGCGTCGTCTCGGTTGGCGTTAGTCTTTGTTTGGCCTTGAGTTGGATACGCACATGTTTAAATGCTTCTGGCTTATCTGGTCCCCACTGTCCTAATTACAGGTGCCTGTTGTATATTAAAACGCTGCTCATGATTCGGTTTTATCAGCCGTGTTGATGGTAGCGCTCTCCCTGCTAATGGCCGTGTGCTGGACACAGATAACCTTGACCAGTGAGAAGAGTCCTCGGCTCAACACGTCTTCTTCTGTGGTATTCAGATTTAGCTTCAGGCCCAAACCACCAAACAGCTGCTGCTGGTGTGTTTTTTGGATGAATCTCAATATCTATTCTTGATCGTGACCCATATCCCACACTGATACCAACTGCAGAGAAGAAGACCAACCAGAGAATCGCAGCGAGATTCACTTCAGTCATCCATAGTCATGTTTACTTTACAGACAGACATTGTTGAACCAACATACGGGTGACAAATTAAAGGAAAAGCCAACATACAGTGTCTTAGCAAGATGTTTACCACCATGAGCCACCAAACAGCGTCACTGCTCCTTACCATTGATTCTTTACATCTCTGGAACTCTACTGGATTAATAGAACACACCTATCTTTTAATAGATATTCCCTTATTTGTTGTCTTAACAAATCAGTCCAAAATCTCCCATAGGTGTTCACCTGAGTTGAGATCTAGTGGCAAATTTTTGTTTCTATCGTCATCGCTTCATGTTTTGTATTCTGGTAGATTTTTGACAACCAATTTTTGCCTTTTCTGCCTCATTTTATGGTGAAAATATCCTAATTTATGTAAAGGAAAACACAAAATTTAGGCACCAGGGGACATTTTCAAAATTAGGGATGGTGATCAAGGCATTTTAATTGATCAGTAACGCCATACAAATCTGAGCCCGGGCATTTGTTTATGTCACACAGGTGTTATAAAGAGAAAGTACAATTTCTGTCAGGAGCTTAGCGATGCAAATTCGAATAATCTTCAAAAATCACCAGACTTATCAGTCAAAAAATGATGAACTGATAACCCAAAATGAGCTCAGTGGACATTTGTCCTGTGATGATATTGCTGTTGTAGTTAACAACACATAATTTTAGGCACAAAGTTCATCTTAAAGTTTGTCTTAAACACATGAGCTCTGGTCGGAGGTCATTAGGCGTCACAGAAGACTTTGTCAGGGTTCCCATTGCTAGCTAAACCCCCTCAACGCTCTCAGGTCTCAATATATGAACTGTCTGTAGTCTGATTGACGCCTCCTCTGGTCTCTACAGTGTTAAACAGTAAGAGGCTCCACCTGGTGGAGCAACCAGGTACTACAGCTGATCTACGATACATTTTCTGGCCTCATATAGAGAATCCAGGTTTTCTCCCTCTTAAGGAGCTTGTGGAGCCTCAGTACATCCCACCCTCTAACACTACATTTAGACAGTGTTCGACTGGAGCTTCACAGCAATGTTCTGAACATCAACAGGACATTAAGAAACAGTTTGGAGGCAGAAATGTAATTTCTTCTTAATGGATTGCAAAGATATTTAATTTTCACACATTTATATTAGATCGATTTAAATTATGTACTTAAAGTGTGTAAGATCCCGGAAAATGGTACAGAACTGGGACTCTGTATCAACAGATACTAAATATTAAATGACTGGGATGGAAATGATTAATAATGGAATATATATGGAACTAATCATTATTTTTTTCAGAACAACAACAGAATCAGAACAGCTTTGCGTTGTTTTGCCGTGACCTTTCCTTCTAACGGGACAAATGAACCCAAAAAACAGCAACAAATGCCTCCAACAGCATAAAGGAGCTGTAAAAACTGTAGGTTTCAGGTTTCCTCCTAATTTGTCACCTGTCTGTATATGCAAAACAAAACAAGGATGCCTTAAAAAATGAATACCATGTTGGTTTATCAATAAACTTCTAAAGAAATGCAGTAAAAAGAAATACACTAAAACAGCATTCAGCTTTTCTCCAATATGGCATCCTGTCTTCCAGCTAGTCATTGGTTTCAATACTTTCTTGTATTGTTGGGAAATCAATGTGCAGAGACGAGAAACTTGCTCTAAAGTTGCATTAGTGCTGGGAGGAAAAACAGTGGAGACTTTTCAGATCAATCTGCACTTCTAACTTTATCATAACACAGCTGCAATGGCAGTTACAAAAACAAAAGCAGACATGATGTTGACTGTGATCGATTGGGTTTGAAGATATTACAGCATGTTTTGGAAAACAGTCAGCACTATTATGAAGTGCTGTCAGTTCTCAAAGAAGGCATTCAGATAATGGCAGAGTCTCAAATAAGTGCTTTGACCGGCACAAACACATAAAGGCAGATTCCTACGAAAGGCATCGAGGAGTGTTGGAGAACCTGCTCTGTAATGCACTGTTTTCCAAAGACGGTTATTCGACAGTTACATTTAACTCAACTAAAAGACAGAATTTTTAAAAAAAGTTAGCGAAAAGTAGTATGTTAAAAATTGAAACAGCCTAAAGTAACAGGCAGACTACACATAAAAAAGAAGCAATCAGCTATATGTAATGGATATACAGCTGAAATAGTTAGCTGAAAGAAAAGATCAGTGAAAAGTAATTAGTTCACAGCAGAAATAGTTAGCTAAAACAAACAGTTAGCTAAAAGTAATGGATTCACAGCAGAAATAGTTAGCTAAAACAAACAGTTAGCTAAAAGTAATGGATTCACAGCTAAAATAGTTAGGTAAAAGGAACGACTGACTAAAAGTAAAAGCTAAAACAGGTAGCTAGTAGACATAATCAACTAAAAATAATAGATATACAGCTGGAATAGTTTGCTAAACGCAATGGAGAAACAACTGAGATTGTTAGCTTAAAGAAACAGTCGGCTAACAGTAATGGATAGACCGCTGTATACTTAGTTAAAAGAAAATTTGGGCTAAAAGTGATGAATACACAGCAAAAATAGTTAGCTAACAGAACAATCAGCTAAAAGTAATGGATAAACAGATGAAAAAAGCTGTTAATAAATAGCTAAAACGGCTAGCTAGCGACTGAGTGTTAAGTCAAGTGTATTAAATGTTTATCCAAAAAGAAATCACTAAACAACTAAAATAGAAAAGGATAAATACTTGAAACAATCACTTAAAAGTAACAGATAAATGGTTGAAATGTCTTCATCTCTGCCTCATTGTGCAGCTTAGGACCTTTGTGTTTTTAAATTGTGCTTATTAAACAGTTTTTCTTACATGTTGGACATGTTTAATCGCTTGTCGAGTTCGTAATTTAATTTCTTTTCGATCCACTTGGTGCGATGAACAGCCTTGATGTTTGGTAGTACTCAGAGCTGATTTGCGTGTGTTGGTTTTATCCACAAGTGAATTTATTGCAGTGTTATTTACTGTGCAGTGATTTTCTAGCCCTGGTTCTCTCAGGTTCCCACTTACAAGAAGAGTATTAGTAGAGTATATGATTAGACCCTTTCAGGACTAATAGGACCCTGGCATTGTATGTCACATGTGTGTTTTGAGGTATTAAATATTAACACTTATTCATATAAATTTTCCTGTCAGAGGCTTATTTAATAATAGGCCTGTAGTGTCAGCCTTAAAACAGGTTTTCCAGAAAAACAATTAAAACATCGAGGGGTAAAGTTCATGTTTTACTTTGCAATTTTGCTTGACAAAATAATTGCACCTCGAGGTGCCGCTGGAGTTGTTTGAAGTCCTGGACAAAGCTTTTAATTTGTCAAACTGCTCCTTCCAAGGTCAAGAACAACTTTCATGCTCTGCTTTTTTTAATCACATTTTAACAAGGATAAAATGTGCTTAGAATTAAAATCTACTCATGAAACAGGAGAAATGAGAGCTGAAGCGATGTCTCTTATATAAACCTGTTTTACATAAATGTCCTGTCCACTGTTTTACAGTTTATATTATTTATAATGGATGGGAGAAACCATTCTGTAGTGGTCTTTACCTCAGTAAAAGTTCTGCAGGGCATTTAACAGCATGCAATGGAACTGTGTTTAACATATATAGGACAGACTGTACTTTCCAGTATTTTTTAATGTCTAAAACAACACCAACATTAATTATTTACAGCTCCAGTTGCTGTGTGGTTTGGAGACTGAACCATAAAGTTGGTTTCTTTCAGCTTCACTCAGAGCAGCTTCATCTTCTAATGACCACATTACTGAGCCTCTGTTTCGTCTCTTTGCCTGGAACTGTGCTGGTCACCACGCTACCATCATTTCCATTTTATGACCGGGAGCCGCTTCTTGTCCTTCATCTGGCCTCATCAAATACAGTGAAGAGCATGACTGCAGTTCCTTTAAATTAAACAGTGGACAGAAATGCTGGCCTGCTCCTGCACCACAGCGAGGTGACAAGTAAACAGCGCTGAATTATTACATCATTTGGACACGATTAAGGCCGACCTCTGACCCCAGGCTTCCCCACAGACTCTATATTGTGCCTCAGGCGTGGATGGAGACGGCTCTGAAGGCCGTGATCGGCTTTGAAATGGATTTGATGACACGAGGCAGGACGAAATGTGAACTATATCATCTACTGGAATCTCATATCAGATCTGAAGCCCACGGCTCGTGTCAGCTGTGATAACATCCCAAGTGGATTTTAAAGGGTTAAAGGTCGAGGTCAAAGCTGAATCTCTGTTATGATATTAACCCTCTGAACCCCAAAAACTACTGGTGGGCTTGAATAGCATTTCACCTGTTTACAAAAAAAAAAAAAATCACAAAAGAACGCGGTTTGTCAGAGAAAGAAACGACACAGAAGCAGATTTTCACATTTCCAAAAATCCATGAACATATTCTACATGTCTTCATCTTGACATCATTTATCAGAGGATAAAACAGAAGCAGAATTTCAGCTTTCCAACAGTCAGTCAACAAATTATTTGTGACCTGTGATTCTGTTATGTTCCCGTTCCGTCCAAATTTAAGCTTAAACTGTGACATTTAGTCAAAATTTCTAAATTCCACATGTCCCCCTTTTTTTTTCTTTAACCAAAATGACAGAAATGGAGGACAGGAAACTGTAAAAACAGAAGCAAATTTTCAACTTTTCTAATGAACACATCATCCATCCATCATCTGTACACCGCTTAATCCTCACTAGGGTCGTGGGGGGTGAAGGCAGGGGACACCCTGGACAGGTCACCAGTCTGTCACAGGGCTACACTTAGAGACAGACAACCAAGCACACTCACATTCACACCTACGGACAATTTAGAATCACCAATTAACCTCAACATGTTTTTGGATAGGCTGCAAGCTGGCTCGGTGGTTAGCACCGTTGCTTCACAGCAAGAAGGTCACCGGTTCATGTCTCGGTGAGGACACCCGGGATCTTTCTGCGTGGAATTTGCATGTTCTCCCCATGCAGTGTGGGTTCTCTCCGGGTTCCCCAGCTTCCTCCCACACAGTCCAAAAACATGTTGAGGTTAATTGGTGATTCTAAATTGTCCGTAGGTGTGAATGTGAGTGTGCTTGGTTGTCTGTCTCTAAGTGTAGCCCTGTGATAGACTGGTGACCTGTCCAGGGTGTCCCCTGCCTTCACCCTGAGTCAGCTGGGATAGACTCCAGCCCCCCATGACCCTAGTGAGGATTAAGCGGTATATTGATAATGGATGGATAGATGCAGGAAATACAGGTTTTCTCCATCTGTTGGAGCTTGTGGAGCCACAGTACATTTAGACAGTGTTCTACTGGAGCTTCACAGCAAGGTTCTGAACATCAACAGGACATTAAGGAACAGTTTGGAGGCAGAAATGAAATTTCTTCTTTATGCATTGCAAAGAAATTTAGTTTTCAAACATTTATATTGGCTTGAATTTAATAACGTTAATGTACTTTATGTGTCTATTATGCAGGAGAATGGTATTGAATTGGGACTTGGATCCGCAGATGCTAAATATATTAAATGAGTCAATCAGATGCAGAAGAAAAAAAACTTTACCACTCCATCCCTAATCAATGGCATTCCAGTCCTACTAAGGAACAAATTCTGAAAGTTTGTTCCAGTCAAAACAAAGACTGGATAACTTGATTTGATTGGATTTCAGGATTTTAAACAGAGACTCTTATATCCATGTAGCGTGATTTCAAGTCACTCTGGACTCTGGAGTCTGAATCTGATGGTTACACTTTAGTTTGTGTTACATCTATAATTTGACCTCTAAATCAGAACCAGCGCAGTATTTAGATGAAGTAGTTCAAGAAGAATAAGGTGTGAAATTCAATTTCAATGTTTATACAGGCCATTTTCAAGATTTAATCCAATTCAACTGCCAAATTCTAACCTGATTACTTCAGAAAACTTTGATCCTTCAGTTTTTGCAGCAATAAATTGCACACTTTGCATATTTGGGGTCCATTAAAGCCTCTTCAGGGCCACAGGAAGTCTTGGAGTGGCCCTCAAACCTCATAATAATTCATCAGTCGCCTCATAATAAACAGACCCGGTGCTTTTGTCCCTCAGGACTGATTTGATTATCGCTGTTTTGAGGAAGAATCGCTGCCGTGTTCGTCCTCTAACCTCCTGACCTCCTGCAAACTTTACAACAAATGACTTTATCAATATTGCAGCATTTGCAGTTATCAGTCTGCAGCTCTCTCATTACAACGTGTTCTGGGGCTGATAATAAGCTGTTGACGGTCCACAGAGCTCATTACCTGTGAGATATAATGACCAGCGGGCCTCAGCCTTGGGTCACCATTACAGTCTGGACCTCCTAACCAGGGAGGCTTCGCTCTAATGACTCCATCCATCTCTCATAGGGAGGCGCTGACGATCAGGTTTACCTGTAACCAAGATGAGTGTTGGAGCTAAACTTAGACCAAGATGTCGTAAATCTTTAACCTTCCACCTCCTTTCAGACCAAACTCCACCTCTTTATCATTAATACACTGCAGGTTCATTTAGCTCCTTTATGTGGTGTCAGTTAAAGAAGAACACACCTTTAGATCCATCACTGCATCCGCTGATGAACTGTGGCTGTTAAGCACAAAAAATAATGAGTCAAACAGCCAGAAATCAAAGGTAAAGTCATCCACTGCCATGTTTGGTAGTTTTATGTTTTAGTGTTGTGGCTCCAGTTTCAGATAAAGCCTCTTGATTTGTCCATTTTCACCCCCAAAAAATTGTGTTACTACTTTTTCTGCCTGTTTTGTTAGTTAAAATCATCAGCTGTAGATAATTCGAGTTAATGCTGTGAGTAAAATGACTAAATGAAACAACCAGTGAACAAGAAAGACTGGTTAGAAAGAATTACCAAGCAGCTTGATTTGAAGTAACTTAGTGACCTATTTTTCTAATTGTTAGGAACATCGTGACAGGAGACTGACAGAATATATTTTAGTTCAGGTTTAGCTCAGTTTCTAATCTTCTCACTGTGAAGATTTACTCTTTTGCACTCATTACAAACTTAAAATCTTTGATATTTGGGCTGCTGATTGGACAAAACAAGAAATCTGATTACATCACATCTCTTTCTGGTAAACTGTGTAATTAACTAATATTTGACTGTTTATTGTGTTGGCAAAACAAGAATAGATTACCTTGAAATTGATCTTTTAGCTGCAGCTCTAATCTCTACAAAAATGTTGGTTAAGATTTTAATAAAACTTAAGAAAACGTAATTAAATAATATATGAAATAATCAAGGGTGGCGCAGTTGGTTAGCATCGTTGCCTCACAGCTAGAAGGTCGCCGGTTCGCATGGAGTTTACATGTTCTCCCCGTGCAGCGTGGGTTCTCTCCAGGTTCTCCGGCTTCCTCCCACACAGTCCAAAAACATGCTGAGGTTAATTGGTGATTCTAAATTGTCCGTAGGTGTGAATGTGAGTGTGCTTGGTTGTCTGTCTCTAAGTGTAGCCCTGTGATAGACTGGCGACCTGTCCAGGGTGTCCCCTGCCTTCACCCTGAATCAGCTGGGATAGACTCCAGCCCCCCATGACCCTAGTGAGGATTAAGTGGTGTATAGATAATGGATGGATGGATGAAATAATCAAATAACTGAAAGACTTTGGTGTTTGATAGGCTTCATTATTTTCACCTGCTGTTTAACAAAATGATTCAAAACAACAAGAAGAAAAGAATAAAACAACAAAGCTTCAATGAAATTACAACAATTCAGAAATGAAAGCTCGACACACTCCAGCTATTACCTCAGTATTGCTAAAGGACATTTCCACCTGCTTTAACCTGTTTTTGTAGCTTCAGCTGCACTTAACATCTAGTCTGAACACGGTCCGACATTTATTAAACATCCTCTCTAATAATAGATGCTCTCTTTCCCCTCCATCAGCAGGAAAAGCCTCCAAATTACTTCCTCGTTTTCTCCGGCCGAGCTGGTAATTTTCCTGCAGCGACTGAAGCGACTGTTTTACTGTACAGTGTTTGTCCTCTGGCGGCTTCAGTCTCGTCTCAATAAACAAGTGTGAGGATGCACAGAGTAATGAAGGGATCCTCCTCCTGCATCCTGCTGCTGTTTACTGTCAGCCGCTGTGCAGGAGATTAAATTATAATGGCTGCGCTCTTCCTGGAAAATCAGCACATTTCATTAATTCTTTCTCGCCTCTGGTTCCCACTTTATGGACTGATACCGTACAGCAGATACTGAAGGAGGCGTAATTGGCACTGTGGCTCAAACCAGCGCTGTTTCTCTAATAGATTAAAATGCAGCAGATGCAAATTGATTAAGCACAACATAAAACCAGCAGCCTGATGTTGTCAAGGACTCCACAGACCTCTGAAGGTGTTCTGTGATTTCAGGCTTCAGATCCTTTAAGTCCTTTTAAATTGGAGACCAAGTTGAAACATTGAACTCTTGGTCATATTCCTTGAACTGTTCCTGAACAATGTTTGCAATGTGGCACATAAAAATGATCCTTGGCCATGAAGGCTGAGAGTGGTCTGCAGGAAGGCTTAGGAGTCAAAACAACATCCACATGAATTCAGGACTTAGGTTCAGGTTCAGGTTTCCCGGCAGAACATTGTTGTGGCTGATTGCTGTTTGTGCTTTTAGAACATTTTTCACACTGATATAATCAGCTAAGAAAACGTTTTTTCACTCCATGATTCACTGATATAGCTACTAGCTTCTTGCAGACTCAGATTTCACTTAAAAATCACAAAAACTAGTTTTCAAAATGATGAGATATTGACAGATGCATATTGTTGCAACAAAAACATGATCTAACTTAGAAATTGTGTCTTTTAAATTCCTTTCGACACTTGGCAACTTCATTTTAGAAAATATCCAATTAGTTTTATAACTGTTGCGTTTCCCGCTTTGGCGTCCATATTGAGGAAGGATTTCACATAATACACGTCCATGTTCACTGTATTTATTTCTTTATGGCACTAGAAGAGAACATCAGTAGCTATAGCATCAGCTTCCTGCTGGAGAAAAAAACCAACATAGGGTTAATGTAAAGTGCAGTATCGTCAACAACAATCAACATTTTATGACAGTCATGTAGGTATTCACGCCACATGAAATAGGACGTATAACTTACCAATACACATGAAAACAGATACACCACATGTATTGAATATGGGAGTACATTCATTTCACATAGAGTAACTGAAAAATAAACAAACGTTGTCAATGAGAGCACAAACTCAACAATAACATATAGCAACGCCAGCAACATTTTCATTTGTCCAGCACTGTGATTTATGACTAAATACCTGCAAAACGTCAGTTATGTTCTGGTCACCTTTGTCTAGTGCTAATTTGCTATTGCTAGCATGCTAAGCTAGAATACTTGATGATGATGATGATGATGTTGAATAGAATTATTCTGGTGTTCATAGAAGATTGCTATCATGAACACTTCTGCACAAATTTGTCCAAATTCACATTAACCATGATAAAATAGTCAATGTGGTCGAACACAACGCTGCATTTTAGCAACAAGGAAGTGGTTCAACTTTAGACTTGTGCCTTTAAAATTCCTGTCGACGAGTTGATTTTGTAACATCAAGCAGCACTAACAGCATTTCAGACAGGACACTTTGTCAGATTTTAACCATTTATTTGAGATCACATACATTTAGTTTGGCGGTGACTGCTCGTGATGCTCTGGAACAATCTGAGCGAGCATGACACAGATAATCCCTGAGATCACAAACCCCCGCAGAGCCATGAATTTACAATTTTTCAAATACGGTATGAACACGAGAACAGGAGACCAACTAAATAGCCTTCACTTACGAAATCTAGATTACATAGTTCAAGGTACAATAATGAACCATCTGCGACCTACAGTCCCACGATATGGGAAACACCAGGGTTATATGAGATTGAACTGTTTTTAAAAGGTAGTGGTTGGGGAGGAGGAGGAGATTTGATGATCTGCAGAGGCTGGAGTAGCAGCGATGTGGTGAGCGTGAAGCGGGCAGAATGAATGAACGCTGCCTCAGTTATAAAGCACGCTAAGTGGGTGGGCTGGACTTTAGCGATGACGATTGGACAGGAGGGGCCATGTGACACCCTGACTCCGTGCCTGTCTGAACTAACTAACTGACTATATACCTGCAAAACTTCATTTATATTTCCATCACCTTTGTCTCAATCTGTTATAACACAACACAATCTGAGGGACCCAGCTTCATACGTGTTGTGTCGTCCATCCTTGTTGTAGTTTTTAGATCTGTTCAGTATTAATTGGACACTTTTGTGCTGTTGGTGGAAAAAAATTGACAAACTTAGATTTTCTTATGTCATAAATTTTGTGACTTACCTGATAAAATTCTTTCTGTTTAAGATGCACCTCATTTAACCAAAGTCTGCACAGTTGAACCTTGGCTGCAGGTCAAACCAGCTCTTCCCTGCCTGTAGATGAACTCTCCAGCTCAACACATGACATTTAACTCAACATCACATTATATTCAGTAATAAGACTCTCATCATCTGACTGTGTGGCCGTGAGCTTCAACATTATGAATCAATTAATCGCTAAATGGAAGAACTTTGTCGCTGCAGGCTTCAGTTTGGTTTAATGGCAGCAGACTGTGTGGGAAAATAGACCATCATCAACCCTCTGGAGATGGATTTATGGTTGTTCTTCTAATCAGGAACTTCTTGAAGCGACTGCAGAGAAAGAGTTCAGTCAGTTCATCTCCTCAGAATGTTTTCCAGCCGTAGTTCAGCTCTGCAGGACGTTCATGCTGCTTTGATTCAGAACTTTTGTTCGAGTTGAATCTGAGGGCAGATTTTAGTTACAGCAGTTTCTGTTAAAACTGTAAAACCCAACAACTGACTCGAATACAAATCTAATTTGTCAGACGTACTACTTAGAAACTGTTGGCAAAAAATGTAATTGCAAAGGACAATGAAGGCAAAAAGCCTCATCTCACACCACAGAACCAGTTT
Organism: Stegastes partitus; assembly: GCF_000690725.1. Lineage (NCBI taxonomy): Eukaryota > Metazoa > Chordata > Actinopteri > Pomacentridae > Stegastes > Stegastes partitus. Next base: position 147,343 of record NW_007578592.1, read on the forward strand.
TCTTGTCTGATATTAAACCAAATTCAACACAGTATAACATATGACTCTACATTAGTGAAAACAGCAAACAAAACAAATCTGCAAACACACAGCAGCCAAATCATGTTAAACAAGTAAAACTAAAAAAACAAATCAGCAAAAAGAAAGATTTTATACTGGGACCTGGATTTGCATATATTTTTGTTCATTTTCAGGAGTCTTTGTTGAACACTCAGAGCCCAACGGATGCACTTTACATCCAAATTCACATTCCTTCTTCTCAGTTTATTTGCTCTCAAAGTATTTAATCAGGGAGCTGTTGCACAAATCAAATGAAAGCGTTTGAGTTGACCTTTCAGTGGATGCTTGTTGCTTATTTGTGCAACGAAGTGAAAAAAAAAATCATTTGTATTTACATCAAATGTCATTTTAGTTACAACCTGCAAACAGCTGCACGCATTATTTCAAATGTTATTACTCATTAACTTGTCATTGCATGATAATATCAAGATATGTTATTATCTCTATCAAGCATTTATCATCTGTATCATTGCATGCAAACACATCACATCACATCTGTACTAATGTCTTTTCCCATTTCCACACCCTTGATTCTTTGCTGAATAAGTCACAAAGTCCTTATTGTTTCATAACAAGAGTAGAATAAGAATAAAAATATCAAACTATAGAGCAGAACTTGACCGTTCTGATGAAAAGTGGAAATATTATGTTTGTTTATTATAGATTCTTTCGTCGTCCTTGTGTGTTAAATACGTTGATATGTTGAGGGTTTAAATTATATTGATTGCATCTGTTTAATTGATTCGTCAGCAGCAGAAAAAAAACACAAAAAAGACTCTTATAAGTCATTTTATAAAAAATACTCTGCAGTATTAGAACAAACGAACACCCCAAACATTCCGGATTATGAACAAAAGAGCAGCAACAAAATGCAAATAGAAGCAGAGGAGGTCGTTAATGAACACTTTATACTGATGTAATAAAGAGCTACAAAGGTTAGTTGATTAATTGTCAACTATAAAGTTATTTGTCAAATATTTTGATATTGAATTAATCAGTTTGACAGAAAAGCCCTAAATTCTCAGATTTTTGCTTTTTAAATGTGAATATTTTCAATTTTTTTTCCCTCTGTGACAATAAACTTGAATATCTTTGGATTGTCAAAAAAAAAGACAACAACTAATCAATTAATCCAGAAAATAACAAAATAATCAACAGTGAAAATGATCGAGTGTCGCAGCCCTGGTGTGATGTGAGTGTCGACAAAACACCACACAACAAAAAAAGAGTTTTTCTGGTTGTTTTTCTCTCTTACTTTTTGAAAAAATGAACAAAATTGACATAACAATTTAACAAAACTGCTCAAATGTGTCAATTATTAAGTTGTTGAAACGTGAACAGACAGATGGAAAACTGACGGCAAAGGCGATCTAAAACTAACAAAGTTAGAATTTAAATGAGAAATCGTCTGATAAAAGATTTAATAACCAAGAGCATTTATTTGACCAGCTGACAGGATTCAGATTCACTTTAACACATCAAATTCTGCAGCATGTTTTTTACAGTGTTCCCTCTTCAGATATTCACAGGAGCCTCCTTAAAGGAAAACTTATGTCCTGCTGTGATATTAAACATATTCTGTGTCATATGATAATTTATTAATCCTGCAGAGGCCAGCATACGTAGGTTCATGTCATATAACACCTAAACTGGACTGCATGTATGCACTGTCATATTTATAGTCGCTGGTTTAACTGTGCTGCTGTATATCACAGCCATACGAGGTCCTGCAATAAATCTGAAACTTCTCTGCAGCAGCGTCACCGAACGAATGACGACATTTATTCTCCTGATATCAGTTGGTTTCTGTGAACCTTGTTGACCTCTGAGTAGCTTCAGTGGTTCAAGGTGTTGATAAATTAAAATAAATTAAAATTAAACTGAATAGAAGGAAAGATCAGANGATAGATAGATAGATAGATAGATAGATAGATAGATAGATAGATAGATAGATAGATAGATAGATAGATAGATAGATAGATAGATAGATGTACTGTTCAGTGTAATCATCAGGACATAAACACTCAGTTTGGGGACTGAGAGTGCCAGACACTTAGCAAGTATTAACAGATCATGAACAGCTGAAGTAGAAATTATTGTAAAAATTACTGTACAATCAATATTAAAGTAACGGATGCAAAAGCTGAACTTGAATACATGGTTGAAATTGCTAAAAGTAATGGGATACATAGATAAAGTGGTTGATGAATGGTTAGAAAAGTTAGCTAAAACGTAAAATGGTAGCAAAAAGTCAAGTCACTTGTGATTCTATTAATAAATAGCACATTTAAAACTCACGTTGGCCCAAAATGCTTTTCAATAGATAAACAGGGATTAAATACATTTTTAAAAAGCTTGAATAATGTAAATATTAGGATAAAGAGCCGGCAATATGTATCACACTAAACTAGATATTAGGAATCTATGATTTATGTATAGTGGCAGATTAATGGTACTGAAGCCAAAAGTGATTAAAATTGGTGAAAGTTATGGATAGAATGGTTGACAAAGGGTCAAAAAGTTAGCTAATATAAGCATAAGAACCAACATTGTCATGTATACAAGTAGATTTGTAGGGAAAAGCTAAACATAATGAATAAACAGTTTTAATAATTAGCTAAATGTGATGGAAAATGTACTTAAAGAGCTGACAGTAGAAGTGATGAGGATAAATTGACAGATCATCAATATTAAAGTGATGGTGGGAACAGCTGAAAGTAAGTAAATAAAATTGCTAAAAGAAATTGATAAATGCAATAGATACAAATTCAAAAAGTTAGCAAAAATTAGTGGAAATTTTGCTAAAAGAAAAAAAAGAGAGAGAAAAAAGCTGAAGTCTGAATAAAATGGTCAATGAATGGTTTTTAAAAAAACTGCTAAAAAATAAAATAGTTGGCTAAAAGTTATGCATGAACAGTGAGTGATTTATATAAACATTTAGTTAAATCAACCTGACCTAAACACTGACTAACTTTGTCAAAACCTTTCGACAATGAACGGTGTGAAATCTGTCGATAACACAGTAAATTTGACAGTGAAACCTTTAACTGCTGGTTACCATAGAAACTACACTGGTTACCATCTCTCGGGTTAAAGTCACTATAATTTTAGCATCATCTTTTTTATTGTGTCCCTTGATCAGTTACTGTCTTCTAAAGCGCTCTTTTACTTACTGAAGACGGAAGATGTCCAACCACCTTTATTCTCTGATGTTACAGGAACAAAAACAATCTCCCCGAGAGGCTGGAAGTTGATCCCAGTAAACGAACATCCGTCGATGTCGCCAACATCGTGCAACGCCAAAGGACCAAAGAAGGTCCGCTTGAAGTGAACTGGAACAATCCACCTGCCACCACCGATCACTTTTCAGAAGATTTCGTAGACGATCCAGACGTCCCGCCGCTCATATAAGATGAAAGAGGAGTTCCTTAAATACAAGTAAATACCAAATGCAGACCGAGTTTGAATAACCGCATTAAACACGTGATGTTTCTGGTGGTTAAAAAGGCTGACTCGGACCTCTGCTTCCCCCAAACAACAGATTGTACGGGTAATAAAAAAACACTTTCATAACATAAGAAGACTTTTAGAATTATTTGAACCTTTAGATAACTTTTCCTGTCTAAAAACAACCCAGCATTTAGTTTCCACTAATTGACCACAACAGAAAATCATTTACTCGAAAACTGCATGTAAAACAAACACTGTACATGTCATTGTTGAACTTAATGTAAATGTTATAGACGTGCATGTTTCTGCTCATCTTACATCGTTTTAAATGTCTTTAATAAAATATCCTTGACAGCAACCAAAGTTGTTAAAGCATAGATATGTGTAATAAAGGCTGGATGTCTTAAGGCGGCGTTTCGAACGGGATCACCCTTCAGCCATCCTGATATGGGGCAGCTCTCTGGCAGAACCTGTGGTACGTGAAGGAAGGTGAGTGATCTGCACAAACGTCTTGCTGAAATCTTGACGGATTTACAAATGGTTTGGTTTCTCTCTTCCAACATCCCAAAACAAAAAATATGTAACCTTATCTGGCCAAGAAATTTACAACATGAAATTAAATGTCATACAAACATCTGCTTCTTCATGAAGTCTTCATGACATCACTGTCAAACGGTCTAACACAGAGGCCTCAAACTCACCTTACCTTGGGGCCGCTGGAGATAGAGTCTGGGTGAGGCTGGGCCGCATCAAGTATTCCACAAAAAAAGTGTTTCAAGTATTCCAGAAAATGCAACTGATCTTCTCAATCTTTATTAATAACAATTCAGAACATGAACATTCCTCAGAACATAGGCTTCCTCTGACCTACTCCTTGCTACCAGAGACCTGGCAGCACTTCCTCTTACACAGCTGAGCCACGTTTGGCTTGAGGGAGGAAGCATTTGAGACCCTCAGTATCCATCAGTACGTTTAGACCTGCACTTTGACTTTTTAAAGTTCATGGTGGAGAAGAACTTTTCACACAGATAGAAAAAAAACAAAAACAGATTTGCACTGGGTGACAGGATATGTTTCCCCTCCACTCAGTGACACTCCAGAACCATGTTTCAAGTGACTAACGTGGCTAATTTGCATTGCTGTCACGAGCCTGAGCCTCGGTAGCCCACAACTGATAAAAAATAGAAAACACCCAGGGCAACAATTCGCGCAAGTGCGTTTGACAAAATTGTGCAGGCCACACTAACACTAAACTTTGATGTCAAAATATCGCTGCGAGTTTGAGACCCCTGGTCTAACACTACTGCTGCAGAACACAAATGTTGATGTTAACGGACAGAAAGGTAATGCTGTAGCCGTCCTAACAAACTGCTCTTATACAAAGCTGTTCTTACATTTAATAGCTGAGTTTGACTGTCCAAAATTAAAATGACAAACACCAACAAATTCATAAATAGTCACAGTTTTTATTCCAGATAAAGTTGCGAAAAATGTTTACATACACTTGGAAAAACTATGTATACTATCACAGTCGTGAGTTTCCACTAACTCCTATAACTCTTAATTTTCTATGCTGGAATCATTGAAACACATGAGTCATGCATTTTGGTTCTTTAATAGATTTATTATAGTTCTTCTGGAAATATGGCAAAACACCTGCCATGCAAGAAGGAAGCACTTTCTGCAGAAATAACACCTTAAAGCTCAGTTTCAGTTCTGTGGTCAGGTGGAACAAAAACTGAGCTGTTTGGCCACAATGAGTAGAAATATGTTAGAAGGAGAGAAGGTGAGGTCTTTAACCCCAAGAACACCAAACCTACCATCAAGCATGGAGGTGGCAGTATCATGCTCTGGGGCTGTTCTGCTGCCAGCGTGACTGGAGCTTTACATAAAGTAAATGGAACAATGAAGAAGGAGGATTACGTCCGCATTCTCGAGAAAAACCTTAAATCATCAGCCAGAAGGTTGATCTTGGACACAGTTGAGTTTTTTAACAAGACAATCACTCCCATTGAGACTCCCGTCAAAACCACAGTTAGTCTCTTTAGTTCAGCTTGTACTGGTCGGAATAACAGCCACAGATATCTCATGATGACTAGTCTGAATTGCTGTGATGAAGCTGCTCATTCGAGGCTTCCCATTGGATGTTGGTCAAGCAAAGTAGAAGCAGAAGTAACGTCGGCTGCTGTGGTGGAACAAATTTACATAACAATTACAAAGAGCTCATCAGTGAGGAGTTTGTGGAGAACATGAGGTTCATTCCTCAGAGAGTTGAGATGGAAATGTACTAGGACTTTGTCCTCAGGCTGCTCTGACATGGAGGTAAAGCAGCTGTTATATGAGGTTTGGTTTGCCGGCTAGGTCGCCTCTGACTCACTGTAGCTTTGGACGTCACTACAGATATCTGCAACTTCATTTCTCAGAATCAAAACTCTAATTCGAAGATGTCCGTACGTATATTTTAACTGGTCATAATTTGAGAATCTACAGCATCACTCTGACCAGCTCAAAGTTCCTGTTAGAATCTAAAATAGACAATGTAGGTATGTTTAAGTGAGGTAAATGAAAGACATCTTGAACTGTAGATACCTGAAAGTGGATTTAATATGAGTCTGAAGTTGAACTGTAGATACCCAGATACTGAGAACACATTCATAATAAAAGTGATGTCATTTGTCCTCGAAGAACAAGTTTGGATGCCTGAAATGTTCTTTTTGACTGAATAAGTCACAAGTATCTGCAATAATATCCAGTGTAGTGGGTAAATCCTAAATGTCAGTTGATTTTTAAGAAAGTTACTTTCTGCAGATGTGTGTTTTTTTGTAAGCTGCAGCAGCAGGAAGCAGGAAAATCAATGATCTGAGCTGTGGCGGCTTCGCCTGTGGCCCGATGCTGAGTTTTGGCTGCTGTTGTTCTTTGCCCTGCTGTGTTTTCTATTTTCTTGTGAATCTCCTCGAAGCTCAGAGACAGAATCTCTGCCAGACTTTGATCACAGAGGCTCTTCTGCAGGCCCAGAGGACGTCGGTCCAAACATATTCTGATCCTCGTTCGTCTCTCCTTGAAACTCGGCTGAAGTCTCGGGGGTCTCGCTCGACTCTGAGTTGTCACCTCAGGAAGCTCGGAGGTCACGACTCAGAGCAGCAGCGCCTTGAGAAATCATGTTGGCGTCGGACCATTTTTCCTCCTGACAGCCTCACTGTTCTTTTATCATTCGGCATTCTATATTTGGGCTGCGTGGCCCAAACCATCCAGGAGATTCACGTGTTTGTGGTTGTATGTTGTAAGAAAAACAGCTTGTGCAGGAATATTGTGTGCAATCTTTGAACTGAGATTTGACTGTAAAATCTGCATTTTTTGTTGTTCAGCCAACAGACTACGTTGAGTCAGAGGAAATGAGTTTTTCCTTTACAATCAAAACACAAATTAAATCATAAAATTGTTTTTAAATTCTTTATTCGTGAAAAATAAGTTGTTTTTACTCGTACTTCAACATTATTTCAAATAATTCTTAAAGTGGAATGTACCCAATTACCTTATTAATTATGAACACAAGTTTTCACCTTGAAAAAAAATAAGTTGCTCCAGTTTCAGTCGGTGGGGGAGGGGACTTTAAATCCTGACCTCTAGGAGAAGAAAAATTAGGTTATTAAACCAGTTTCATGATGTTATTTCAAGTCTGTTTTGGAGGCAGCACCTTGTGGTAATAACTGATATTGCACTTTAAGGCACTTCTGCATTGGCTTCACTTTTCAAAGCTGCGTCCGTTATTTCTACGTTCTCTATGTTGGCTAGTTAAAACAGACACCTGTTCACAACTTTATGCTGCAGAGTTCATCAGCATGAGTTAGCAGTTAGAGGTGCAGCAAACACACCTGGAACTCTGTCTCATCAGACAGTAAGAGGTACTATAGTACATTTTCTGACATTGGTTAATTCATTTTTAATCAAATAAATTATTAAAGCCAATTATTAATCATCTTGAAACTGTGAGGTCAAGCAAAACATGAATATCCACCAAAGAAGTCTTTGTCATAGTGCTTACTGCTAGCTAAACCGCAGGTCGCTACAGTACGAAACAGTCAGAGACTCCACCTGGTGAAACAACCAGGTACTGCAGCCAATATACAAAACACGTTCTGATAATTAAACTCCTTTGGCCCACCTTATTGGTTAATGTGTTTTTAATCAATTGATTATTAACAGCAAGAAGTCATTAACCTCCACAGAAGTCTTTGTCATGATGTCTGTTGCTAGCTAAACTCCCACAATGCTCTCTGCTTGCCAACATGAACTACCTGTGGTCTGAGTGACACCTCCTCTGGTCTCTACAGTATTAAACAGTAAGAGGCTCCACCTGGTGGAACAATCAGGTACTACAACTGTTTCTGACATCGTGTAGCGAATACAGGTTTTCTCCGTCTTTTGGAGCTTGTGGATGACAGTTCACCTGCATCTCTCTCATCTTCTTCCTTATTAGTTAATATAGTCTTAATCAAATAAATTATTAATGATAATTAATCCATTAACATTTAATCATTAACATCCTGAGCCTGTATGCGAGGCCCTTTGCTATGTTTGTCTGATCTCCTGGCCACTCCTGTTGCATCGAATACAGGTTGCATTGCTGATGTGGAGAGACTCAAAGACACAGATTTTGACCAGAACTAATTCCAGCACTTTTTTCCATGACATTCCTTCTGAAGTAAAAACATAATGTGGTTTCCATCCAGCTGTGTGATGAAACGCTTCACTCTGCTGTTTGAACACTGAAATATGACAGTTTGGAACTTCTCCAGATTTAGTAAAGAACATTATTTTCTGTTATTACTTTGACCCAGATCTGAGCTGACAGCAGAATCTGATCAGTGGTCTGTTGGCAGCGCAGCTTCGTTAATAATTGATGAATCATCTTCCTGGTCTGTCATGTGGCTGCGCTGATGAGACCTGCTGTGTTGATTTAACTGAATCTTTTTTGTGTCTAATGAGACAAACCAACATCACCGCCGGCGTTTGAAATATGCCCACGAGGCTCCGTTTGTTATTAGAGTTGGCTGCGATCTGAGAGAAATGCTTCATTAGTGATATTTAAGGATTCATTTACCTCCTATTTATTATCGCTGTGGGAGCACTATGTCAGCGGGGGTTAAAGGCGCGCTGTGTTTTTGCACTCTGCTCATCCTGGTTCTGGTTGGTTGTGGTTAACTGGTGTTAGATTGGTGGATATTAAGATAGTAAACTGTAGTTTCATGCATGATAGTTCTTCAACCTGATTAAAATCATTCAGATTAGAGATTCCAGTGTTCCTGTTTACGTGGAAGCAATCGACATGTATATGGAATATGACATTTAAGTTCTTTTCCTCACTGTGGTCTCATTTAATGAAGTCCTGCACCTCTATGGAAACAGAACAGCCATGAAGAAGGAGAGAGAAAAGTCTTCTGTCAGCATGACACCATTAGAATGACACAAATCATAAAAAGCCCAAACCAAAAGTCGATTTCTTTGATTATATTTCTTTTATTTTTTATATAAAAAATAAATAAATGTGGCTGCATGTACTCTAGATAAGTGTGTCTTTACAAACTTCTAAACAAACAAAACTTTCACATCAGCTGTAGAAAGATGCTTCACCGTGCGGAATGTATCTCCAACAACTTGCTCCTCTGTTCACTGTTTCTGAGCCATTCTGTATTTATTATATTGTAGGTTGGATTTTCCTCTCTGCTCTGTGAAAACACTGCCTGCAGTTCACCTGAAAACTCTCAGAATTTTTGACTACTCGCAGACGAATCAGTTGCAGACAATATGTTGAGCCGAGGAGCTCAGATTATTTAGTTTTTTGCAGAGTCTGGTGCAAACCACTTCTTTTTGAGAGAGAAAGTAAGAGAGAAGAGAAAGTTGAGTTAGGAGTTGCCCAGTTGAACATTGGAACTCCAATTGGTCATGCTAATTATCACGCTGTAATCTGTTATATGATAACCATAGACTGCACATCAAATGTCTGAGTCATAAACATCGAAACAATCTGGGTAAATGCAAGCTACAACTGTAGAAAACACTTCCACAGAATGAGGGGAACAGGGGAATGTATAACATGATAGCTTGTGTCTGTAGCGGCTGAAAATGTCCTGGAAAAGTCCTGGAAAATAATTTCAGAGAAAGAGTGGGAACCCTGAATAAGTAAAGAGTAACATTAATGTTGATCTGAAGTCTGACTGTCAATTAAATATAAATTCTGATCAAAGTCTGTCTGAAATTTGGATTAACAAAGTAAATCTGCTTTCTTCAGTGTAGAAACCTTTACTTTTCCAGCCTGTTACTTTCATACATGAACCATAAAAAGTATGTGTAATCAGACTGGATCAGATCAGAACCAGAATGGGAAAAGAACCCAACCTCAGGTTTGTTTCTTGTCTGATTAAACCCAGAGAACCCTGCAGTGCTGGCCTTCTTTGTGCTCACTTATCTGTTTCTTATCTGTCCAGGCTCCATCGCTGCCTCATTGATTTTTGTCTGTTGCCATGACAGCGGATGGTCCCACTTTTGTACATAAAGCACCGGCTCATTGTGTCGACCCGGGTCAGACGGACCCGACTCGTAAAGTTCCTCCTGACACTGCTGATCACACTTGTTATGTCATCAGCCTCAGGTTTCTTCTTTACTCTGTTCTACTTTCATCTTCTGGTTACAGGAAGCCCATCTTTTCATCATGTTCCAGCTTAATTTACCTTCACGTCGTGCAAAGAGCTGCTACTAATACATCCTCTGAGGACTTTGTTTGGCAAAAGCACAGAAAAAGCAACAATATTTCCTGATGTTTCTTCACAAGTTTCAAAATCTAAATCTAATATCGTCACAGGTCTGTTACACTGAGGCTTCAATGAGCTAAATGCTAACATTAGCATGCTAACATGCCCCCAGAGCTGATGCAGGGTGTAACGTTCACGGTATGATCTATGCAGTTCAGATCGCAGTGTTGCTCCACCATCTTAGATTTTCGTCACAGTTTACTGTTTGGTTGTTTGTTAACTTTATCCAGTCCAAATTTGCATTTTCATTTTCAAAAAAAATACCTAAGTTTTTTTTTGTTTTTTTTCTCATGGTGTAATATCTCAAGAACTATAACTCCAGCAGCCATGCAATTTGGTAAGGACACAGATAGAATAGTTTACAGCAGATTCAAATAACTGAATATCCCCAGCTGAGACCAGATTTGTAATTATTGACCCTTAAACATAGAAAAAAAAGTGTCACATTTTTCAACAAGGGTGTTACTTTGTCCCCAGAAAGTTCCTGGAAGTGTATATATATATGGATGGATTCATAATTTCTACTAAAAATACAGTCTTTGGTCGACATTTCACCATCTTTTGAGGCTCTAATGTCAGTAGAATTTGATGGGTAGAAAGGGTTAGAAACAGAAACAGAAACTGGTGTTCACAGGGCTCAATATGTTGTTGTTCTATGTGCAAAGCTGATGGTTCATCCAACAAACATCACAATGGCAACAAAACAACAAAATAAAACGGAGTCATCATTCCCCAGTGGATTTACATTTTACGTATTTGGAGAAAAGAAATTCTTAAAATACACTTCAGCGTGTCTGCTGGTTTTAATGTCAGTAGGACGTATCCTCTGGGGACCATGAATGTGTGGACCAACTATTACGCTAACCCTCCAGTGGTTGTCTAGACATTTTACTTTGAACCCAAAATGTCAATCAGCTGGTGATGCTGAAGGAAAAGTCTGTGGATCACCAACACCAGTAGGATGTATCCTCTGGGCACCATGAATGTATGTACTAAATGTAATGTAAATCCATCCCATAGCTGTCTAGACATTTCACTATGTCCCAGAAATATCAATCTGTTGGTGGCGCTGAAAGAAAACACAGGGGACCATCAACATCTCCATCCTCTGGGGAGCATGAATGTCGTTACAAGCTTCAGTTGATCTGATAGTAATGGAGATGCATCAGCGTGTTAGAGCGCCCAGCAGACAACAAAGCAGCTAACAATATCACCAGGTTTAGCAGGTCCACTTGTTGCACTCTGATCATTTAAAGACATTTTAAGGTTTTAAACAGCAGCGAAGCTTCACCCTTAAAAATCTGCAACATTTCCTCTTATGTCGTCTTCTCTCGTCTCTGGTTGAGTTTAAAGCATCCCTCAGCAGACTGACAGGCTGGTAAACACAAACTGTTTACTGCCTTCACTTAACAGCATTTCTGACTTTTAAAGTTCAAACAGCGTCTGATCTATGAAGTCACAGAGTTTCTTGGTGCTGCTTTGAAGGACAGAATTCTGGTTTTGATGAACTGGGTGGGTTTAGATTTCCTTATCCTATAAAACACCACAAAAACCAAACCAGTCAACACTTAGATGATCAGACAGACTGTAAACAAACCAGATGTTTTACCAAATTCACCTAATTGGTCACCAGAACCATTAACTCAGTGAATGTTACTGATGGTCTCGGTTCTGTTACAGCTGATTGTTATCCGAAACCAACAGATTTGGTTTAGACTGGAATATTTCAAGTGTTGGATGGATTCAGATAAAATTGTCGACAGATCTTCATGGTTCCCGGAAGATAAATCCTGCCAATTTTGGTGAACTTACAAAGCATATTTAAGTCTGTTTCTTAATCACTTAAGAAATTACTTACTGTTACGTCATTTATCACCAAAAGAGTCAGAGGTACTGCTTTTTCCCCTTATTTTGGTTGCTGAGGTCTTTCATGCTAAAGTTGAATTAACTTTAAGGGTTTCTTTAAGATGAAGATAAGGGCAAAATCCAAAATATTTAGGTACAATTTAAGGAAACTTTAAGGATAAGACTTAAGGGTGTTTTATGTGGCCATTTTTATCTTAAGGAACCCTTAACTCTGACTTTAAGGAAAACTTAAATGTGTTTTGTGCAACTGAGTTCAGATCATTTTAACCACTGTCGTCCTCGTCACATCATCCAGCCACTACTGACTCTGTGAGTGGAGTTTATTTTCCATCCTGTGTTTTCTATTCAGATTTGGTTCAACACTCTTTTTGCTCTTAAGGGTTCTTAACTGAGTGAAACGTGTCAGTGATAAAAACTGGTTGAGCTCTTAGGAAAGATGCTTCATGCTTCCTTTTCTATCTTTTTAACAGACGATACACTCAGTCATCCATAAATCTCAAGTTCGTTAAAACACAGGATATTGATGCTGGAAAGGTTTATCCTCTTAGGACCATGACTGTCTGTGGACCAATGGCATCCATCCAATAGTCCTTCAGATATTAAAAAAACAAAAAACAAAAACAAAACATGCACCCTGCTGCGGCATCACGGGGGAAAAAACAAAAAAAAGAGCAGGATTGATCCTCTGTGGAGCATCAATGCCTGTCCCAACCATCAACAACATGCAGCGTCGAGGTTCAGGAAAAGATGTAGGACGTAACTCTGTCGACTGACTGCAGCCTCGTCTCGGTGACCTCTGACCTCTAAATGTGGTGTTTTGAACAGGACAGACGTGTTTGCTGCCGCTGGGGCTGATGGGCGTTTCTCTGGTGTCACTATCAGCAGGAGTTGTTCTGTTCAGGTGCTTTAAACCGGAGTTTAATTAACGCCTCGTCCTGCCGCAACCTGGAGACCAGAAGTGATTTGGAGACGACAGAGACGCTGCTGGAGATGAAAATTCTGAATAAATGTTTGATTCTTCCTCTGGACTCTCCATCCTCCCTCCTGCCTCCTTTCCTTCCTCTCTGGGATGAATTATTCAACCTTTCTCCATCTCTCTGCTGCAGCCGAGGACAGAAGCAGCACTGCGATTGGGCGACTCGCTCTGCAGCAGCAGCCAATCAGAAGCTCCTGCTACTGTCAACATTAGAGCAGAGCAGCAGGTTTTCATTCTTTATTCAGCTCCTCGTGTGGTGATATGATGATGACGGAGGCAGAGGCGCCTCCAAAGGGCTCCAAGGAGACACCAGATATGATAATAATAATAATAACTTTGTATGTTAACGTTAAAAAACAAAGTTACAAAGGGCTTTGCAACAACACAAATGTCATTTTGGAAAACATGTCAACAAAGATCACAAACTAAAAAAAACTAGTAGTACTAGTAGTAATACTAGGAGAATTTCAAGTGGAATAAATGTCAAAACTACAAAGTTCACGAACAGAAAGTAAATATTTGGGTAGAGTTTGGGTGAACATTAGAGATCACATGCTATAGTAGGTGTGATTGTGGAGGAAACAAGGGTCCTGAAACTGCAGCCTNTTAGAGATCACATGCTATAGTAGGTGTGATTGTGGAGGAAACAAGGGTCCTGAAACTGCAGCCTCCTGTTCCTCATGCTGTCACAACAGATCCAGTAAAAAATACCAAAAAAAAGAAAAGAAAATCTGGCAGAACAGATGCCAGAAAAAAACAAGAAAAAAACAAAAGTGAAAATCGCACCTAATGTCATAAAACGATGATTTTTTCTGCAGATTTAAGCAAAGTAATTACACTGATCTGATCTGATCACACAATGTACAAAGAATTAATAATAGTATTTTTATTTATTTATTTATTTTTCTTTTGTAATTGATGCATAAATTAATACCTTTTCTGCAATCTTACCAACTATTCTATCTTGGGGAAGAAAATCTGTGAAATGAAAAGTTAAAAATTATTTACTATTTTTAATCCTGAATATACAAACAAATAATCTTTTCTTTCTATATGTATATATATTTTACTAGATATTGTCTGCAGTTTAACGGGACAAGGAAAACCTGTAAAATATCTGTTTTAAAAGTTATTTACCATTTTTCAATCAAAAACGTGTTTGGCATATTTAAATCCAGTTAAAAAAAAACAAAAAACAAAAGCAAAACTGTAATTTTATGGTCAAATGTAAGAAATGTGGATGTTATTTATAGTTTGTATATTAATACTTTTTCCAGCATAGTTTCTGTGATTTTACAAAAAAAGGAAAACCTGTAAAAATGTAAGATAAATAACTGAATACAAAAAGATGCAAAATGTGTGTGTGTGTGTGTGTGTCTATGTATGTATATATACGTGTGTGTGTGTGTACAGGTAGAAACGACTTAAAATGTTTTTGTTGTTGTTTATTTTATTTACAGTGCAGACACATAATGTTAGACAAAGCATCAGATCCACTGTATTCTGGAAGAGCAGTGCTGTTAGACTTGACCGTCTCTTTGCAGTCATTTGTGGTGGTGCTTTAGCATCAGGAGGATCTGAATCTTCTTCTCTGAAAGGTTTTGGATGATCAGTTCCCGATGAGCTTCTTCACCTCGTGTTCAGGTTATTAAAGCCGACTGAGCGCTGCAGATATTTCACCCCGACGACAAACAAACTGTTTTAAATCAGAACCATCAATAATGAAGTCAGACTGTGACTGAATAAGCTGCTTTCTGCTCGACCTTCTCTCGTGACCCGTCGAACCCGAATCCTTTACATCTCAACGCCTGATTGAAACAGGAAGTGAAGCTGATCAGAAAATCAATAACCAGAGCTGCAGCTGCCAACCTGCATTTGTACTGAGGTGAAAATCCAGCTGAACCTGATCCATGATGTCGGATAGTTTTCTGATTCATCCCAAATATCCATCCATCCATCCATCCATCCATCCATCCATTATCTATACACCGCTTAATCCTCACTAGGGTCACGGGGGGCTGGAGTCTATCCCAGCTGACTTAGGGGGAAGGCAGGAGACACCCTGGACAGGTCACCAGTCTATCACAGGGCTACACTTAGAGACAGACAACCAAGCACACTCACATTCACACCTACGGACAATTTAGAATCACCAATTAACCTCAACATGTTTTTGGACTGTGTGGGAGGAAGCCAGAGAACCTGGAGAGAACCCACGCTGCACGGGGAGAACATGCAAACTCCACGCAGAAAGATCCCGGGTGTCCTCACCAGGATGTGAACCAGCAATCTAACCACCGAGTCACCTTGCAGCCCGTCATCCCAAACAGTCAGAGTTAAATTTTATGTTGTTTTTCTGTGATTTTACCAAACTATATCTGGGAAAAATCTGTAAACTTACACTTAAAATTCTCTCCCATTTTCAATCCTAAATATACAGATTTTTTTTTTTTTTTGATTTAATTGCAGTAAAACTGTTTAATTTCACAATCAGATGTTGTATAAAAACAAACCCTTATTAGGAAATTTACAATTTTTTTAATTAGACATTATTTACAGTTAAGGCCTGTTTGTTTGTTTGTTTGTTTATTTTTTCAATTAATGTATAAATAAATCCTTTTGTCAGTGATTTTACCAGATGTTATATCTGGGATTTTTTTTTTTTTAATTTAAAAATAAAATAACACTTTAAAAACTATTTATTATTATGTATCCTTCATACACAGACATTTTTGTTCAAATAACAGCAAACATTTGTTTAAAAAACATCATTTTTGGTGATTTAATTACAGTAAAACGCTGTTATTTTACAGTGGAACATTGTAAAAGAACAAATGATTATTTTTAAAATCACAGATTGTTGATATGCACATTATGCAAAGTTTTATCCATTAAAACAAACACATTTCTTAGTTAACATGTACAATAATACTCATTTTTTTCTGTAATTTTCTGATATAATCAGTAATTTAAGAAAGGATCGACTGCTCATTTTGATTTAAAAAAAAAATTTGATCACTAATTTCACGTTGTCTAGAAGGAAATGATCAAGAAACTGTTCAGGCCAGTTTTGTGGACAGATGAACTGAGCAGGTTTCCACCAACAGAATAACACCATTCTGACCACCACCGTATCTGTAACTAACTCTTTTTCATTACCACATGAAGTAGGAACAGAATTATCAATAAACCGGTGCAGGTTTAAACTGTTTCCAGTGAGGTGATGGTATGATGCTGAGTGTTAACCTCTGGAGACGCTCGCTGACTTACAGCCGCCATGAATCACGCTGTGCACATGAAAAATGACTCCAGCTGTCGACTCCCAGAGGATGGAGCTGCAGCTGAACCCACACAGATACAACGATTCAGCATAAATGCTAAAAGAAACATATCAATCTCACGGATCGCCGTAAATCTCCACGTGACCCCTCGAGGTGAAGGAAGGAACCCGACGAACTGCAACAGTCGCAGGAGCGATTCATCCACGGAGGCCTCAGAGTTACTGCCAGAACAAACACACAAATGTTGGTAAAATGGGGCAAAAATGAGTTCCTGGAACAATTTATAGAATCAGCGCCAAACTTGAGACAATTCTATAAACAGAACTTTACTGCAATATAAAGAAGAAAACATGTCAAATTCAATAAACAAATAAGGTCACAAACCTGCAACAGGAACAAAACAAACAGTAAAGTCGACATTTCAAGACAACAGCTGCTGCACCAAAGTGCCTCCAGTAAAAATGATTAATGCAGTTCAGATTTTCAATATTTAGTATATTATATGTTTAGCTTAGGGCTGCATGGTGGTTCAGTGGTTAGCACTGTTGCCTCGCAGATAGAATTTCGCCGGTTTGCGTTCCGGTGAGGACACCCGGGATCTTTCTGCGTGGAGTTTGCATGTTCTCCCCGTGCAGCGTGGGTTCTCTCCGGGTTCTCCGGCTTCCTCCCACACAGTCCAAAAACATGTTGAGGTTAACTGGTGATTCTAAATTGTCCGTAGGTGTGAATGTGAGTGTGCTTGGTTGTCTGTCTCTAAGTGTAGCCCTGTGATAGACTGGTGACCTGTCCAGGGTGTCCCCTGCCTTCGCCCTAAGTCAGCTGGGATAGACTCCAGCCCCCCATGACCCTAGTGAGGATTAAGCGTTGTATAGATGATGGATGTATGGATGGATTTTTTTAGTATGTATATTTATTTTTCAACTTTGTGTTTTTCTTGTGTTTATCTCTAAATGAGGGTCTGAGAGAAGGCCGTTTCAGTTCTCTGTACGTGTAGCAGAACTGACAATAAAGTAACTTTGACTGACTTTGATTTCAGAGCCTGAAGAGTTATCTAAGGTGTGATTTTAAACCATTTATTTACATATTAGTGATTAAACCCCACAAAAATAATCCAAAATATCTTTTTTCTATAACACATATGAAGTCTACAACCCTGCAGTGATATTGATTATAGATTCTTAATTAGTAGTTGATGTTAGAGCCTCAAAAGTTGGTCAGATGTCAACCACAGACTATAAAATACATCCATTGGTTGAACATTTTGCACTTTTTTTTCTATTTTTAAAAGCAAATAATTAAAATTTGTCTTTTGTTGGATCAGTTCAATTCTAAATTATCCGTAGGTGTGAATGTGAGATACAGATCTGATGAAAACTATTCTGTCTGTGTCCTCACCAAATTTTGTGGTAGTTTTATTTCTGGAGATACTGAACCATTAAATTGGCTTCATAAGTGGAAATACAAGAATTCCCAGGTCTGAAAACATGAAGTTCTCATAATCCTGTGCTCCTACCAATGAGTCCACATCACAGTTTTGTCAAAATATCCAAAAACTGGAACCTTGTCTTGTCATCAAGATCAACATCAAGTCCGACTGATGTTAGAGCCTCAAAAGTTGGTGAAATGTCGAGCAAATGCTGTATTTAGAAGGAAATGTGGATCCATCCATATAAACACACTTACAGGACCTTTGTGGGGACACAGTACCACCATCAATTAAAAATGTTGCACTTGTTTTCCATTTTCAAGGGCAAATAGTCAAAAAGCTGTCCTCTTCTGGATCCATTCAATCATTGTAATCTGATGGAAGCTATTCTGTCTGTGTCCTCACCACATCTCATGGCTGTTGGAGTTTTACTTCTGGAGATACTGAACATTTAAATACAAACACTTCCAGGTCTGAAAACATAAAATTCTAAACATTCTGCCCAAAGTAGTTTACAGAACTCAGTTTTGGGTCCCAGATAGCAAATGTTCTGATGTGATGAACAACTCTGCAGTCTGACCCAAACATCATAGAGTCTTATTCATCAACAGCTTGCAGCTTGAAACTGCAGTAAAAGAAAATCTACCGTCAGAGTTCTTGTTCATTTTTTTTTATTGTGTAGGACTTTCCTAAGAATGTCCTCCAATTAATGGGTCAATAACAGCTCAGTTTTATATAATCATGAGGAAAAAGTCCAGGAATTAGTGGGATGCAGATTAAAGCAGAATTTCCCTATGCTTCAGTGAAACACTGATTTTCTTCACTCGCAGCTCCTTCGCTGCTTCGTGTGTGTTTTAGTAAAAGTTGGATGAAGCCGATGAATAAAAGATGCTGCTGAAGAGTCGACCACAGACTTAACACATCGTCCTCAATTATTCAGCAGCCGGATCAGTGACAAACACTCTGACACCCGACATCCAGCAGAACACATGTTTACCTGGACTGAAGGTCCACTGTGATTTTCTTAGAAAGCGTCAAACGCCACGTTAAGAGAAGTTTTACGCTCAATTTCAGAGGTGATTTGAAGTATGAAGTTCATTCATGTGTTGGGTTGACTGGACAGAAACCAGGTCTGGTAGACATTATGTGAGGTTTAGCTTCAGCGTTCCAACTATATATTAATGATTTGTTTGAGGTCTGCTGCACGGTGGTCAGTGGTTAGCACCGTTGCCTCTCAGGTAGAAGGTCACCGGTTTGCATTCCAGTGAGGACACCCGGGATCTTTCTGTGTGGAGTTTGCATGTTCTCCCCGTGCAGTGTGGGTTCTCTCCGGGTTCTCCGGCTTCCTCCCACACAGTCCAAAAACATGTTGAGGTTAATTGGTGATTCTAAATTGTCTGTAGGTGTGACTGTGAGTGTGCTTGGTTGTCTGTCTCTAAGTGTAGCCCTGTGATAGACCGGCGACTGGCCTAAGTCAGCTGGGATAGACTCCAGCCCCCCCTAGTGAGGATTAAGCAGTGTGTAGATAATGGATGGATGGATGTTAATAAAAGTTGGATCAGAAATGTCAAAATGAAAACAGCGGTTTGACTGAAGTAAACTGAATTTCAGCTTAACAGCAGCTCAGAGATGAAAACAATGAAAGAAACATCATCAGTCACGTAAATCAAAGCTTCACTTCATCAAAACGTTTTCAAAAAAGCTGTTTCCATCTTCTGTGAAGCTTATTGACTCTTTTTTTTTTTTTTTGAAAAAGTGAAAAACCACCTCAAGTGGGCAGAGAAACATTTTTGGAAAATTTAGGAAATTTTGCTGCTTCCATGAACCTCAACATACAATTTTTCCCCTTTTTTGTGAACAAGTCAAGTCCTTAAAGTGAATTCTGACTTCTGTTAAAATTCAAAGTGCTGATCCATCATGTCCTACAGAACAAGAGGCTCCTCAGTGGAAGAACCCGTCGCATTCTGGGGAATTGTTACCTGAACGTGTGGAGGTGTTATCGGGGAGGACGGAGGAGGACGGCAGCTGCAGGGAAGCAGACGTAATAAGTCCACTTTGGTTTTCCCAGCGGAGCCTGAACTCTGCTGTCAAGCCGCCTGCAGCACTCAGCCGTGAAGCTGCAGAATGAAACCTGGAAAAACCTGCTGCCTCACCTGACAGGTGACGAGAAGAGACTGCTGGTGAGACGAGGACATTTTTCATATCGGGTTTGTCTTTAAATACAGGCTGCTGATTTGCAAAAATAAGTCCCAGTCTGACACCTTTTCCATAAACTCAGTCCAGTGTTTATGATTTCTGCAGCCACCCTGTTCCTTGATGCTCTGTAGGTCTAAATAATGGAATTTTCACTGGATAATATGAATAATGCCAATGGGAATGAATGAATCATTTTGGAATAACTGGAGTGATTTTGGCAACAAGTGCATCTCCAGTGAAAAGCTTTTGCCTCCGATCCATAAGAGTCATTTAATATGAAGTATCTGTGAATTCTGAGTCCCAATCTGAAGCCTTTTCCTGATTATATGCACTTCAAGTACATTAAAGTTCCTAAAATCAATCCAGTGACAGCTAAATATCTCTGCACTGCTTTACAAACTACATTTCAGTACCACTGAAAATGCTCCTTTGCTATTAAACTTACATTCAATCCATAGACTGTTTATAAAAGATGGAAGTTGCCACTGGGATGTTTGTGGTTTAATTTGGCCAGTTTTGTTTTTTGAAACTGGATGAGTTGAGCGTCAATCACAAGGTTGTCTCGTCTTAAAGCCTGTTGTGTTTTATCACCATTCTTTACTAAATGAAGCACCATGCTGTGATGACTGAGGCTTTGAAGCCACGCTTGAACATGTTTACTGAAGTTTTACATCTAGTGAGCTGCTTGGAGACCAGCTAGGCCTCGTGCCACAGCGAAACAAACCTAAATTAGTTCTTTGCAGTGATGCCACACATGAACCAGTCTTGGTTCCACAAAGAGTTTGTATTGGCGCCTCTTTAATGCTCCGCCTGCTGATTGCTGTGTTCAGTGAATCAAAATCCAGGTAAAACACCTGGGATCCATTTATTACCTTATCATTCATCACAAGTAAGCTGTAGCTTGTTCCATACTAAATGACAACATGTACTGACAGAAACAACGACTACTAAAGCATTTTGAGGCCTTAACGGTACAAAAATCTTCCAGGTGGAACATCTGACTGGACAAATTCCTGTTCATTGAACTAAGCACCAACTGACTCCTACAAAGAACAAAAGGTTCTTTAAAGAACTGTTCACAGGTGTCTCAAAGAAACATCAAAATTGGTTCCTTTAGGCACCATAAATTGAACTTTAGCTGAAATAGGTTATTTTTAAAAAAAAGTTTTCCAGATTGTTCTTTGTAGATCCACCTGGTTCTATTTCGATAACGAGTGAAAACAAAAGTCAAACGTAAAAATTTGCAGCGTTTCTTGTTCCCTTCCATATGAACACATTAAATACTGAGTGTTTCTTGTCAGACAGAACATGTTCCAAGATGCCAGCTTGTGATTTAAAGAAGTGATGGATGTTTGTCACTGTTTTCTGATGTTTTATCAACCAATGAAATTTGATAATGAAAGTAATCCTGCTACCTGCCACCAAACTGCAACTACCCATCCTCCAAAGAGACACAAAACACCTACAAAGTGAAGCAAAAAGATGGAACAAATACTGTATTTGATATTTTTTACTACTTTTTGGTGTTTAAAAGAGAAAACAATCACCTTGTAACCAACATAGCTTTAACAGAACAACCAAATTCAATCCAGTTTTACTTTTTTTGCTGTCTTTTAACATCTAAATCACCAAAAATGTAACAAAACAAGACACAAAATCATTAAACAAACAACTTATGACATTTTTCAGAAATATGTTTTCTGTTGTTTTTGAGAGAATATAAACTTCAAAGACATCAAATTCACCAAAAATGTCACCTAAAGTCAAGAACAAACATCTAAGCTGGAGCAAAAAACAGCCACATTGAGGAGACTTTAGTATGAAACTTCAACAAAAGCATCACTGATTACAAGCACAAACACACCAAAGAGACAAAAAATAAACAATAAAGAAGCAAAAAACAACCACAAAGAGATTTAACACAATCACAAAAAGAAGAGCAAAGTGTTTGGAACCGATCATCTGACTTTTTAAAACATATTTTCTGCTATTTTAAAGGGAAATTATCAATGAAACAGGCTGATCTGCAGAATAAAAATGCAAAGAACAATGTGTTAATTGTGCAGATAACTGTGGATCTGACAGCTTCAGTTTGAGCAGGAGGAAGTTTCTGAAGGCTTTTTTCGACAACATGTTTCTAAGGTTTTGCAGCATGTTTCTGCAGCATGTCTCTACAGGAAGCTTCTGAAGCTCTTATCTACAGTGTAGATAAAAGCTTCAGAAGCTTTTATCTACACTGTAGATAAGAGCTTCAGAAACTTCCTGTAGCAACATACTGTAGATTCTACAGTATGTTGCTACAGGAAGGTTTTGCAGAATGTTTCTGCAGTATGTTTCTACAGGAAGTTTCTGAAGGTTTAATCTACAGTATGTCGCTACAGAAAGTTTTGCAGCATCTTTCTACAGGAAGTTTCTGCAGAACTTTACGTGCAGTCTGTCTTCCAGCAGCATCACTAAGTTCCCTATCATCGCTGTCAGCCGGCTGCAGGACGGATGGTTTCTGCCCGGCGACGGCGTCCTCTGCTCTCAGTCTGTAAAATTACACGCATGATAAATTTGGTTCCATTCACGGACACGAGTATCGATCGGCGCCTCATCCGTCACCAATCACGTTACACCCACATATTGACACACGGAGTGTTTTGAAGTGTTCGGCTGAGCTCTATCAATCTGCTGCTGCCTAAATACCTCAGTGTCTGTCAGAGGTCTCAGGTTTGAAACCCTGGAGGAAGGAAAAGCTCTTTAGTTTAGTGTTTTAATCTCTGAAGACAGACTTTATCGTCTTTTTCTCTCTAAATGGGGCCATAATTTACCAAATGAACACAATGATGAAAAACAGATTAGAATAAGATGACGTGAAACCTTCATAGAAAGGACGAATTGAAGAAAATGGCTCATTTACACAATTTAATCACTTCACCTTTGGGTTGAGACATTCTCAGATTCTGCTGTTGTTGATCACAATGTATGATATTATGATAAACACAAAGAAGGACTTTAAAATGCTCACGGTTGTACAGAAGGAGGAAAGAGTTCAATCCTATGGAGACGGCATCATTTCTCTTTAATCAGCTGTAAATGACAATATCATCCACAGTGATCGATACTGTAGAATCCCAACACGTCTCAACCCAAACATCAAGTAATTAAACTGTGTACATGAGCCATGTTCCTCAGTTTATGTTCCCCCCACAGTTTCTATATTCAGACAGTTTCATGTTACAATGATGAAAGTTATCGTGATATAATGTGACATGTTTCATGTCGAACCAGAAAAGTTTTTTTAAAATGATGTTTTGAATCTGTACATCCTAATAATGGGAAGAACATCTTGTTCCAACAAATCTCCAAATGATAATGTGAAATGTTATCACAGTTTGCCTGTTAGCTTAGCAACTAGCCTGACAGTTAGCCTGTTACAGGGAAGTGAGCCTGTTAGCTTCACTCTTAGGCTGGTAGTTTCCCGGACAGTTAGCCTGTAAGACTGCCAGTTAGCCCCACAGTTAGCCTCACAATTAGCTTCACAATTAGACTGTTAGCCTGACATAGTCTGTTAGCCTGACAGTTAGCCTGTAAGATTGCCAATTAGCTCCACAGTTAGCCTGACAGTTAGCCTGAAAGTAAGCTTACCTGATAGTAAACCTAGTTAGGCAGGGGAAGGGAAGATTGTTTTTACAGCAAATTTCATAAACAAGGCAATTAAAAGTGTTTCACATAAAACAAAAATCATCAAGAGAAAGTGTAAAAGAAGCACAAAGTGTTATAAAAAATATATTTCAACACAAATAAAAGAAATAAAGACAAAAAAGGTTTGTGCATGTGCATTATGTACATTAATATTGTTTTTGGAGGTTTGCCGGGTAACTGAGTTTGTACTATGTTGAGTTTCTCAACCTGTTCAGCCCTGAGCTATTTTTCAGGCTTCTACTCGAAAATTACATACCCGTAATAAAAACAGTTTATCTCTGCAACCACAAGGTTTGTTTGAATAATTTTTGTGTCATAATAAAAGGAACACTTGCAAGATTTGTTCAGATGTGTAAATATCAGGATATATGTTCCTGGTTAAGAGTAAATGAAGATGGCACACAGCACAAATGAAAATTTTTTAAGTTTGCCTAAAAAAAGAAAGAAAGAAAAAAAAAAAAACGCACTTTCTGGATCTCTTTGGAATGATCCAGCTGCAGCTCTAAACCTCTCCCAGATCAGAGCACAATATGTGAACATTCTCCCTGCAAAGGATGACTCTGATAAAGTGGAACAGAACAAAATAAAGTTTTTAGTCCAGATAGTTCAGGCAAGGAGACATTTTGGCACACTTGTGACCATCTAAATGTTCTTATGAACTAACTATATATTTCACTTGTATATCACTAATGATGTTCAATACATCCAAATACAGCAGTTTTTAAAAAAAAATTTCAACATTCAACCAACCACTGTCTGTGTTACGTGTCCTGTGCGCAATGCTGATCAGACTGCTGAAGCTCCTGTGGTGACACAAGGCTATATATCCTGTCATGGATTGGTCGATTTCAGTGATTGACACCGCCGTCGAATCACTAGAGCCAATAGAATATAGCGTTAGCCACCAAAATGAGATTGACAGCACTTGTAGCCAATCAGAATCAGTAGAACGCCATCTTGAAGAATAGCCACTTGCTGAGCGAGTGCTCACTCCTTAGCACCCTTCGGCTAACGAGGCCTCCAATAGACGCCCGGAATGGTTTTAGTGTAACACAGGAAGTCGTACTAATTGATTCCGGTGTGGATTTACCGAAAAAATAAACTTTTCATGGCAAAACAGCTAAGGTAAGAGACATTTGACAACTACAGTTTGACGAAGCAGTTTCGGTTTTTGCTGTTCTTTGGGTTATTTGTCGCTGATGCTTTGATTTCAGAGAGACATGTTTGGAATCTGTGGACTATCTGCTTTCGTTTGAGGGGTTGTTTGTGCATTTTGCACAACGTACAGAAGCACTAGAGCCAGAAATGTGGCGAGTGGGTTGACTGGGTGGCGCTATTTCCATATTTGCTAATTCATTTAGTTGGTGTTGGAGTTGTGTTTTGGGGAATGTAAAAATGGCTGATATATGCTTGTAGCCCAGGTTCTGCTGTTTAATTTGATGTGCAGCATTACTTTATTCTTTCATGATGAGTGAATTGTTTCACACTATTTCTTTGTGTGAAGTAAGAGAGTTGGGCTTTGATGGAAAATCACCTGACAGTCAGAATAACTGAGAGAAACTGGACTACTTTGGTAAACCTGTACACACAGTTGTTGTTGTTTTTAATATCTGAAAACAGTCACCAGGTGTTTTTTCCCTCTCTCAGTAAGATTTTATACACATAAATATATTTAAAGTAAAGAGAAAGATTTGAATGGAGCTGCTGTAAATTCTCTTTACAGGACAGTTTGATGGAGTTTGAAGCTAAAACAACACGAGCACTGAGATCCCATTTATGAGCGGCTTTAAGAAGCAGCTCTGACGTCCTGAACAGCAGCAGACAGCTGGAGTCAAATTATTGCTTTTTCAATTACAGACTCGTTCGGCCGTTTTTCATCCAGATAATTAGTCAAATCCGCCGACCGCCAACGATTAAGTAGAAATACTAAAGGCCACCAAGACACGCAATCAATCTATTTTAAGATTGCTCTGCTCTGTTCTTCTGGGTAAATCCTCAGAGTGCTGCCGGACGAGGACTTCTTCCTGGAACGAACACACCGACTTATAATCCTGATGTAAATGAGGTTTATTATTAGACCTGTTTCCATGTTGTAAGTGTTCTTTGGGTTTCTGTCTTGATTTCTGCGCAGGACTCATCTGACACATCCAACAGAGACGCGGTTAGAAAACAGTTTGTCACATTTTTATTGATTTCAGGATTACCAGGGTCACAGAACAACTACAAAGAGACACAATATGACCACAAAGAGACACGAATGGTGGAGATGTTTTCATGTTTCCTCCCTGGAGGCCCGTTGTCGTATAATCTGTCCACGTTCTGTCCTGCTTTCACTGGAAGCTACAAAGATACGAAGCACACAGCTGATATGTGCTTTTTATCTCATCCTGCCTCACTGTTTCAAAGGAACTGTATTCCTAAAACATGCTGACAGGATGTATTTGTGATACAAATCCATTAAATAGAAAGTGAAACTGTTTCCCCTGCAATCTGAACTAAACGTGTTCATAGGTCTAAATGAGCTTTTAAAACTGTTAATTGTGTAACTTGTGCTGCAGTATTTTGTGCGTTTGAGCAGTGATTGGACCTGAAACACAGATTTAACACCAACATGTGACAAACTGAGGAAATACATTGATATTGATGGAACGTTTTCATTAAAACACAAAGTGACAAAACACAAGGAAAAATGAACTACAGAAAGACACGTAGCAACTACAAATGGCCACGAAGAGACACAACACAACCACAGAACACCACAAAGAAACAAAACGACTGCAAAGAAACATAGATGAACCACAAAGAGTTAAAAATGACCACAAAGTGCCGCAACAACACTATACAGTCTGATAAACGGAGGCAAAAAGACACAGTGATCACAAAGACCATAAAGAGACACAAAGTGTTTGCAAATAGACACAAAGGGACTGAAAAGAGACACGGAACAACTACAATAGAAACAAAAATGATTATAAAAGAGCTTTATGTTGTTGTTTGGCGTCTCTTTGTGGTTGTTTCATGTCTCTTTGGTGTTGGTTTGTGTCTC
>NW_007578592.1:175028-206739 GCF_000690725.1 Stegastes partitus
TATGTGTCCCTTTCATTGTTTTTTTGTGCCTCTTTTGTGTTTTTTCATCATCTTGTAGTCTGGTGTGTTTAAGCTGTATCTTTTTGTGTTGTTGTTTGTGCACAACATTGTTTATGTGTGCTCACAAAACAAACAAACAAACATGCCTCCACACTCATACATCAGCATTAGTGCGCATGACTGTGCACATTCAACCCACAGCTGTCTGTTTACACGCGTATTTTCCTCCCGAGCGCGTCAAGGTGTGAGCTCTGCTTCTGCGCATGCATGTGTGAGTGTGCGCGCACGTCGCGGCTGCGTTGCTGCTGATGAAAGCCTGCTGGTCTCTGCGCTGCTGCTCCTCCGCTTCACTTCCACTATCGACCTCCTCCACGCAGCATCTCCTCCGTCTCCACCCTCCGCCTCCTCCGCCGCCTCAGCGCCGCTTCCTCTGCAGGTGGATGGAGGCTGGAAGCCCCGGAGAGACGCGCCATGTCCGGGATGCGCTGCTGGTGGGTGTCGGTGCGGCCGCTCGGAGCTGTTGTTGTGTTTCCTCCCATAGGTGTCTGTTTTATGTGCTGTGTGTCTGTGTGTGTCTCTGTGTGTGGGGATGCAGCTGCTCTTTGTCTATCCGCTGTGTGTGTCTGTGTTTTTATTTATTTATTTATTTATTTTTTAAAGAATTGTTGCTTGATTTTTAATCCGCTGTCATCAGGTGTGTTCGCGCCTCTGGAAGCGTAAAATCTCCAGAATCTTGTTAGAATCTCGTCAGATTTGAGGAGTGAAGCGGCTCCGTGATGCGCAGAGCGAGTTTCTGCTACTTTGTGTTGCTCTCAGCTGCTGTATTGTGTCTCCGTGGTTCTGGTCTGATCGAGCCGCTGATTCTGGAGCGGTTTTTACGCACGATGTGTCTGATGGAGCTGCAGCAGATGCCGATGGTTTCCACTCATGTAACGCTGCTCTGTGTCTCCTTCTCCCCCCTCAGACTGCTCAGACCCTCCCTTCGTGCCGGGATCCTTAAATGACCCGCGGCTGAGCTCTGGGTGTCTCCGGATCCAGCGCCCGGATCATGGCATGCTGCCCCCGCCGGGCATCCAGCACTGACCATGGGGCTCCGGTCCAGGACCGTCGCTAGCGGCTCGGAGGAGCAGAAGAAGTCCTCCTCGGGCGCTCCTCCCGGGGACTTATTGGACCAAGGCACCGGGGGAGCGGACAAGGATGGCGCCCTGCTGCTGGTGTCTTCGGGCCGGGACGACTACAAGCGGGGCTCTCAGGGCATCGGCATCGGGCTGCTGGCCAAGACCCCCCTGAGCTACACCCGGCCGGCCAAGAGGAATAACATCCGCAAGAGGAGGATCCAGAACCTGATCTACGACGCGCTGGAGAGGCCGAGAGGATGGGCGCTGCTCTACCACGCGTTCGTGTGAGTATCTGAGTGATGGATGGAGCTGCTGGAGGTTCAGGAGCCGCCGAGCTCCGGAGCTTCACTAATGAAGCTCAGTAACTTAATATTGCTGCTGGAAATGAATCGTTTCTGCAGCTCTTTGCTCTCTGAGGCTTCAGCTGGTTCATTGTTCTGCTTCTGGAACTTTGCAGCCACTTGAACCTCCAAAGTTACATAAGTGAAGCTGCAGCAGATGGCTGCTGGTGTGATCACATATTAGTGCTCAAGTGTGTTACCAAACTGTGCTCAGTGTGGCCGTTTTTAGCGCCCACTTGGATTTTTACTGGAGATTTAGTTGGTTTATATGAGTTTGGCTGCAGTAGGGTCACTGTGTTGGTGATTTAAAGGTTAAAAGAAGTCAGTTAAGCTGAATGTGGTTGTGAAAGCTGAAGCATCTATTCATCGTTTTCTCTCTGAAACAACAGCAAATATCGAAAAATGTCAAACACTGGACTTGTTCCAATGATTTTGCATCTCTGTGATTCATTTTGTGTGGGTTTTGTGTCATTTTGTGGTTGTTTTTGTCTTTTTGGTGGATGTGTAGTTGCTGTCAGACTGATGTTTTTGACATCTTGGATTCTTACTGGAGTTTAAGTTAATTTTTGTGTGTTGGCTGCAATCAGGTCACATTTTTGGAGATTTGGACTTTAAAAGAATCCAGAAAAGTACATTTGAGGTGAATTTGGTTGTTGTGTTGTAAAACCAAAGCATCAGTTTATTATTTTGCCTTTAAAATAACAGAATGCCAAAAAGGTGATTTGTTGTAATGATTTTGCTTGTAGTCAGTGATATCATTGGCTGATTGTAGCTGCCAGTCGGTTTGTCACTGGAGTTTTAGTGAATTGTTTGTGTTGGGCAGCAGTCAGGTCACAGTTTTGGTGATTATATGGTTAAAAGAAGCCAAAAAATCTGAACTGATTTTGGTTGTTCTGTTGTAAAAACTGAAGCATCTGTTGGTTATTTTCTCTCTTTAACATAAAAAATAGTAAAAATGTCAAAAAACCGTATTTATTTAAATGATTTTGCTCATTAGTTTGCATCTTTTTGCTTCACTTTGTTGTTGTTTTTTGTCTTTAGTGCGTGGCTTTTGTCTCTTTCATGTGTAGTTGTCATCGGTCATTTTTAGCTCCAAGTTGGATTTTTACTGCACTTTTAGTTGTTGCAATCGGGTCACATATAGAGTTGAAATAAGTCAATCAAGCCAGCGTGTGTTGAATTTGGTTGCTCTGTGATAAAACTCATTGATTATTTTGCCTTTAAAACAACCAAAAAGTGTCAAATAAGTGATTTGTTTCAATGATTTTGTTCCTCGTTTTGCATCTCTTTCGTCAATTTGCGTCTTGTTGCCTCAATCTGTTGGTCATTTTTGGTCTCTTCGGTGGATTGTAGTCGTAGTCAGAGAGATATTTTTGTCTGTTTTAGCTCCCAGTTACATTCTTACTAGATGTTATGTATTTTTTGTGTGTTGGCTGCAGTCAGGACACAGGTTTGGTCTTCAAAAGAAGCCAGAACAGTAACAAAGCTCAAATGAATGATTTGTTTCATCTGATGTAACAAAAAGCCAAAACATACCCACACTGGAGATGAGAAAATGTGAACCAGCAAGTGATGAATCAGCTGTAATTGTATAAAAATGGATTTATTTAGATTTCATAAATGAAACTAGAATAACACGATCTGTTTGGCTCAGCTGTCCAACGTCTTCTGGGCCAAAGTTGAGCTGAGATAGTTTCACTTTTAGCTCAACCAGAAGAAATTACTGAGACAACCAGTAAAGCAGGAAGCTTCTAAATAACTAACCAGCTCCTCATCTGAGTCCAGACTGTGTTCAGGCTGAATGACTGAGTTTATGAGCTGCAAAATCCAAAAGAAGTCATCGCCTGCAGTCAGAAGCAATGTTGACGAGCAGCTCTGAAGAGTTCAGATGAAGCTTCGAGCGTCTTTTTATCTGTCAGGTGTTTTTAATTCTGCAAAAATCCGGTAATGAATCACACAGCAGCTAAATCACCTCCGTGTCTGTTAATCAGCATCAATCAGTCTCCTCCATCCTGATCACACCGCTTCCTTTGACTTCCTGCTTCTCTGATCTGTTGACTTTTGCCACTCAGCGTTTGTTTGGATTCATTCTCAGCTCCGGTTTCAGAAACGCTGCGTTTTTTTTTTGGGTTTGTTTTGTTTTCCAGAGTGACAATCGACACCAGCGAGCAGGGGAAAAAAAAAAGCTATTTGTTTGTTTGGTTGTTTGTTTCTGCTGAACGTCTCAGAATTCACTGTTGTTCCAAACAGCTGCCAGACATCAGCCGCTGCTTCCTGGTTCCACGTCCAGCTGATGTTCGCTCACAACTGAGAAATCTGTGAATAAATTAAATGGTTTTTCATTTGTTCTCTCAGCTGCTGGATTTCTTCAAAAATATTTCTGCACTCAGTTGACATTTTAGCCTTCAGTGATCACATCTGATCCTGTAGAGCTCGTTGTTTATGTCCGTATATCTGCTGCTGCTCTGGATGCAGCTTCATTAAAAGGCTCAAAGATTTAGTTTCTAAAACTCCTAGTTATTGTCTCTCACTGCTGTTATCGGTGAAAAACTCAAAGATGTCTAATTTTCTATCATATATGTCAAAAATCACCACATTTGGTTGTTAAAAGAACAACTTCTTTGCATATTTGCTCAGATAATGCAAACTTTCTGCTGCCTATCTGGGTTGCTTTAGTTAATATTCATGAGTAATTGTTGGTAATGAGAAATAGTAGCAAATAACTGTGCTTCATTTTGTCACCACTGGTTTTCTGTCGTACTTTGAACAGTCTCAAGGAGAAAAAGGTATTACAGCTGATATTATTTGGTATTAAAAGTGGTTTAGGAGTCTGGAAATTATCTTGTAGAAGTCCTGTTTTCTCGTTCATTGTTGGATATTAACAAATAATCGTACTTTTTCTTGTCAGAAATGGTTTTCTGTTGTACTTGGTATACAGAATCTGTCGTCCAAATTTTTGTTAGAAATGTGATACAATAGCAAACAACGGAGTTTTACTTCGTCCCTACTGGTTTTCCATCATACTTTGGACAGTATAAGACAGAAAAATGTGTTTAATCTGATAATATTTGGTATTAGAAGTGGTTTAAAACTCTGTAATAGAACTAATTAAGCACCTGTGATCTGAATTATTGTTGGAAATGTGATATCATAGCAAATAATTATGTTTCATTTTGTCCCTACTGATTTTTTGTTGAACAGTATAAGAGAGAAAAAGATATTTAATTTGACAATATTTGGTATTAAAAGTGGTTTAAAAGTCTGCAACTGAACCTAAAGAATTAATTATTTGAATTATTGTTGGGAATTATAGGAAAAATAGGAAATAATTGAGCTTTACTTTGTTCCTACTGGGAGGAGAACGAGTTGTAAAGTTTAGACATCTCTTGATTATTTTGCCTTTAAAGCAACAGCAAATATTAAAAAACTTGTCACATTAGTGATTTTTCTCTCCTTGTTTTGCATCTCTTTTGGCAGTTTGTGTCTTTTTGCTTCACTGTGTTGTTGTTTTTCTCTTTGGAGGATTTGTTCTGATAGTTTTGACAGTTTTTAGCTCCAAGTTAGATTTTTCTGGAGTTTTAGTTGATTTTTGTGTATACATACTTTAAAAGTCTCAATCGTCGTTCGAAACATGTTATAATGGCAAATAACTGTGCTTTACTTCGTCCCTACCGGTCGTACTTTGGACCTTTTGAGAGACAAACAGTTGTTTAATTGGATGTTATTTGGTATTAAAAGTGGTTTAGAAGTGTGTTTTTGAACTTTACAGACCATGTTGGTGCAGTTTTCTGCGTCTTCCACTTGGTTTCAGCAGAATCCTCCCTCCTGACTCAACAGTTTATTTCTCGGAGGGAAACACTCGAGGATGCTGAGTCACGGCGTCTCGACTGGCAGCAGCATGTTTTCTCTGTAGCACAACATATGCAGCTTCCAATATGGCCGCTCCATATGGGCTGCTGGTAAACGCTCGCAGCCGAGATCACACGAAGAGCCGTGGAAGCTTCAGGAAGTCACCTCAGACGTGGTGTTGGGTGTAAAATCAGAGAATGAATCAGAAAATCAGAAATCCACGTCACGTTTCGTATGACGTCATCAGGTGACATCGGCGCTGGGGTCACCTGAGGTCGAACTGAACGAGGGCAGTTTGGTCAACGAGTTAATCCACTAATATTCACTCAATTCAAACCAAATGTTTGTTGTGGGTAGAAACAGCTTAGTTTGGTCGTATCAAAATGTAATTTACATCAAAACCTGACTGCCACAGGTCTTCATGAAATTAGCTTTGAGCTGGATAATCCACTTTTTAGGACATTTCAACAGTATTTCTTCTCAGGAAAGATCGTTTTGATTTCTTTGAAACTTTTTCAAGGAAAAATCTTCTTATCCAAATAATTCAAAAACTATCAAAAATAAGCAGCCAATAATCAGACGTTTTTTTTTTTTTTACTTCGTTCTGATTTCTGTCATTCAGACTGTGTGATGCTGCACGGAACACATTTCTGAGATAAACTGCAGCAATAACGAACCCACAGTGAGTACAAATGAGACAGAAGCAGAGCTCTCCATCACTGCTTTAAACATTATTTACAAGCTTTACATTAAAGCATCCACATATTACCTAATTATTCAGATTAAATGTGTCACAGAGCAGCTGCAGCTTTAACCCCACCTTCAGCTCTTCTGCGGTTCGAGTGCTTTGCTTAAGGATCACTCACTTCTGTTCACCCACAGATTATGATAAACAGGCAGCACTTCAATGTGACGCTTGTATAGGAAGGA
The DNA here is from genome assembly GCF_000690725.1 of Stegastes partitus. Classification (NCBI taxonomy): domain Eukaryota; kingdom Metazoa; phylum Chordata; class Actinopteri; family Pomacentridae; genus Stegastes; species Stegastes partitus. Next base: position 181,267 of record NW_007578592.1, read on the forward strand.
AAAGCAAGTGGGACGTGGATTAAAGGGCAGAAACAGATGATAAAGGAACCTGATCGGTGAGGAGGTGGAGACAGCGGTTCGTCGTCGGTATAAAGTGCAACACAGCGTCTACCTGCTGCGTTTGAACCAACAACAAGTGAGGCTGGGAATGACTGACGAGTTAGAAATGAAAATAATTAACAAAATGAGCACATTTTCCATTCTGCTCCAAATATCAGTCTGACGTTGCTCCTGACAGGCTGGCAGTTGGAAAAATAACCCAGATAATTGAATTTAAGCTGACAGTCCTTTTCCTCCCAGAGGGATTTGGTTATCAGCCGGGTGACGTTGGTTCACTCTGGTCCTGGAGGAGTTCAGGAGCTCCGACGGCCCCAGAGGACGATTCAGAGGGTCTCGAGGATAAAATGAGACGGGGTTTAATTTCAGTGAAGCGAAAAGAGGTTTGACAGGGATTTATTATATGTAAAACAGCAAGAAAGAAGCACAGAGCTGAAACTAATGCAGGCAAATCGAAGAAACCACCACAGAGTTATGGAACTACAATTAAAACAGCTAGTTATTGGCAGTAAATGAAATGACAGCTCCAGTTAAGTTTACAGGTGTAGCATCACCGTGGCTGTTTTTCTTTTGTAAATCTACTGATGTTTAATGTTATTTTCCAGTGTTGGTTCTGTAATCCTAAATGTCCAGCACATTACTTAAATAACAGGAGTTATAATATGTTTATCTGTAATAAACAGAAATATCAAATAGAGGTTTTGAACATTTGGGATCGTCTCCATCCATCCATCCATCATCTATACACCGCTTAATCCTCACTAGGGTCACGGGGGGGCTGGAGTCTATCCCAGCTGACTCAGGGTGAAGGCAGGAGACACCCTGGACAGGTCGCCAGTCTATCACAGGGCTACACTTAGAGACAGACAACCAAGCACACTCACATTCACACCTATGGACAATTTAGAATCACCAATTAACCTCAACATGTTTTTGGAACTTGTGGGAGGAAGTCGGAGAACCCGGAGAGAACCCACGCTGCACGGGGAGAACATGCAAACTCCACGCAGAAAGAACCCAGGTGTCCTCACCGGGACACGAACCGACGACCTTCTTGCTGCGAGGCAACGGTGCTAACCACCAGTCCACCTTGCAGCCTGGATATTCAGATTGTCTCAAAATCATTCTGGTCTGGAAAAACTTCAAACCAAGGTTTGGAAACGGTCTGAAACTAAGTTAAAATTTATCCTGAAACCAGTTTGAAATAACGTTCAAAGCCAACTCTGAAGCAAATCTGAAACCAATGAAAAACCAGTTTAAAACCAGTTTAAAAGTTCAATATCAGACTAAAATGTAATCCAATATAACGACCAAAACCAGTCTGAAAAAAGGTCAGAAAGTAAGCCTGAAACCAGTTTGAAATGAAGTTTGAAACCACTTTAAAACCGGTCAAAACAATGTATCTGAATTAAAGCTGTAAACTGCTCTGAAGTCAATGTACACCCAGTCTAGATCCAAGTATTAAACCAGACTAAACTCTGAAACCAGATGGAAACCAGCCAAAACTCATTTAAAGTTAGTTTGAAACAATTCTGAAACCAGTTTGAAACCAAGTCTGAAACTAGTCTAAACCCAGTCTAAAACAAGTTCTAAACAATGTCTAAAAACAGTTTAAAACCAGTCAGAAACTACGGCCAAATGAAATTCAAAATCAGACAAAAACAAAGACTTAAACCAATCAAATAAAAGTTATAAACAACATCTTAAACCAGTCTGAAACCAGTCTAAACACAGTCTGACACAAAGTCTTGAACCAGTTTGCAACCAATGAAAACCCAGTTTGAAAAACAGTCTGAAACCAAGATCAGCACAGGGACTAAACCAGTCCAAAAACAGGTCAATAACTAAGACCTAAGCCAGTCTAAACCCAGTCTAAACCCAGTCTAAACCCAGTCTAAACCCAGTCTAAAACAAGTCTAAAGAAGTCTAAACAAGTCTAAACCCAACCTGACACAAAGTCTTGAAGCAGTTTGCAACCAATGAAAACCCAGTCTGAAAAACAGCTGGAAGCCAAGTTTAAAGCAGAGACCAAAACGCTGAAGACCTAAACCAGTTTAAATCCAGTCTAAATCAGTCTAAATCCAGTCTTAATACAGTCCACAACATGGACTTAAACTTTCTCAATACTTTAAGAAACTTTGCAGGCGTATTTAAGAGACCTGAAGCTGCTTCCTCAAACAAATATTGATCTGATTTCGTGACATTTTTGTCTTTAGTGCAGTTTGATGAATAAAACCTGATCAAGTATCTAAAACTTTATCACAGTCCTGAGTTTAAGAGGAACTTTCAGTTTAAGGGGAAGTTTCAGTCCTCATTACCCGTCACCTGACTTTGGATGTGTCTCCACGGTTACGATACTGTGAGGGAATGTCAGCTATTGAACTGCAGCCTCCATCCCTGAGGTACTTTGGTACCAGAACTCTGGTTTCCATGACAACGGAGTGAAACGTGATCCCGGGTGGAGGCTGGGAGTCGAGCAGAGCCGGAGGGAAACCAGAGATGTTGGACATCAGCAGATTCGGTGGCAGATCGGTGCTGATCTTTAACCTCGTCCTGGCAAACAGACAAGCTGACAGCAGCGCTGCCTCCCAGAATGCACTGCTGCTCAGCCCTCATGTGGAGCTCGGCCTTTGCTTCAGCATGTTGATGCTGTTTCTGCACTGTCAAAAAAACTATTCCATAAAAAACAGAAAGTCTGGCAGCAAGAAAGCCAGAAAAAAAAAGAGTGGAATATTGCATTAAAAAATAATTTGGCTGATTTCTATGCAGGAGAAATTGTGCAAATTATTGAACTGCTAATTGTAAAAATGCCGATTTTAATCTGTAAATTAGGTCAGTTTTGGCCTTTTTTAAAAAAGTTAACATGTAAAATAATACTTTTCTGTGTGACTTTATTTGTAATTAAACACAAATCTATATAAAAAAAAAAAAACAGTTTAAAAATTAGGCACCATTTTTAAAATCCTTAATATACAAAATTATACACCATAAATACATGGAGTTATTTTTGCTGATTTATATCTAGTAAAAATAATGTAATTTTATGGTCACACACTGCAAAACAACAAATTACTCCGTATAATAACAAATATTGGTAGACATTATTTTTGCCGCCCTTTTTTTATTAAATTTTTTTTACAGTCAACATGCAAATAAATATATTTTTCTGACATTTTACAGGATGTTCTATTTATCTGTAGTTTAAAAAAACATTATTTACCTTTTGTCTTTATTATATATTGTCACATAACATTTATTATACATAAACTTTCTTAGACACTGATGCAGAAACATAGCAAGAAAACGTTTATCTGTTTTTTAAAATTTTATTTTACTAAAAAATGCCCAAATCCACTGGTTCTGTCTCATTTAATGTAAGGATCATTGCAACATCAATATCATCCACATTGGACTTTCAAGCCTTCAATTTTACTTATTTTATTTGCCATAAAAAATACAAGAAAGTCATTTAAATTGATTGAAATTGTGAGTGTAGCTTCATTTTTAATCTTGGAGTTGGACACAAAAGATGAAAGCTAAGTTTCAACCACACAGATAAAGTCTTAAAAGCAGGATTCTTTGTCTGAATAGTTGAATATATTGATATATTATAATAATATAATGTTTCAGATTTTCTTCTTTCTCAGCAGAAACTCATTTAAAATCTCTGATTGGTGTCAAAGTGAAACAGACGGAAACTAAAAAAAACCTGCTTCATCAGTCTGTGACTTTGCTGAAGCAGCAGAAAGTTATTTTCAGCCTCGTATGAGTAAAACCACCTGAAACCTCAGACGATGACAGTCTGAGATGAAAGTCACATCTGTCTGCAGCTGCTTCTCACCTTCAGCTCATGTCGACATGTTTCCTCCACATGATGAGAAGCTGTCACATGTCCATGCTTCGTCTTTGTTTTTCAGTAGTTTGTCGCTGCATGCAGGTCGTGAATGTAAAGAATCAGTAAAGTCGGTTTTCGTGTGAAGAAACGAGCTGCAGCTCATCGTCGGTCTGGGATGAAACTCTGGACTCACTTTTATCAGCCTCCTGTTTTGGCTGCTGCTCTGTTTTCCCCGGCGGACTGAACGCTGAAGTTTCGGGTCGTAAAAGGTGAAACTTCTGTAAAGAACCTCATCAGGGAGTCGAGTTTATTTCTACAACTGCAGACAACACGAGACATTTGGCTTTAAAGGTCTAAACCTTTGAGGTTCACAGTAAAGGCTGTGAAACTCTGAGATACCGTCATGTTTTTTTGGTTTATTTCTTATTGTTCAGCTGCGTTTATGTCATCTGACCTGTGAGTTTCTTTTACTTTACAAATAAAACAGAGTCCACATGAACAGAGGTAAAGGAGGCATCAAGGACACAGGATACTTACAACACCTGATTATATCCAGTAGACTTGTGTCCATGCAGAGTTATAAAATACATTCAGTTCTCAAAAATGTGACCATAAATGGAATCAAAACCAGGATTTAATTCCATGAAAGTTGTGCAGAACTTTCTATTACTCTGTAGATCAAGTACATGTCGTTCTGCAATTATTCACACTTTTATTTGACCCTCAGTGGAACTTTTTACAGTTTTAGGTTTTTGCTCGTTTGATCCCAGAATCGCAGAAAAAGCTGCTTTTTCCTCCTGAACACACATTTCTGTTGAGTTCCATTTGAAGGCTGAGCTGTGATTGTTAAAGGACCTTGGTGACTTCTGTTTCCTGCTCTGCTGGAAGGTCTGAGTGAAATAAATGTCCTGCGGTTGAACTCAGGTAACCTCACTTCCTGTGTGTGATGCTTCAGAGTAAAAGCATCCGTCACTTACAGACCTGCAGGATTGATTGATCCGATGACTTCGTCCTGGAAAGAAAGATTTGTGCTGATATTTTGATGCACATTGACGGAGCCGCATGGAAAATAGTTTTCAAATAAAACATACAGTATAAAGTCCTTGTTTTTACTCCAGTATTTTACAGATTTATCATCTTGCAGTCTTGCGAGAAAGCTCAGATTTATTGTAGAGTTTATTTCAGTGATGGTCTGTTGGCTGCTTCTGCCTCAAGGCCTCAAGTCATTCAGTCTTTCTGGGATTTTACACTTAAAATGTGACACAGAAAGAAATGATCGACTATTGCAGTTATTATTTTTATTATAGTCACTTTTCTCTGAGGTTTAAGCATCTAAACTATCTGGTTAGAGTTAGGAAAGATCCTGGTTTAGGTTAAAATACAGTCGTGACTCGATAATCTGACCCTTAACAATCCTAAAACTTTGCTATCTGACAGGTTTTTAGGAAAATCGAACGGAACCCATAAAAAACAGCCTTAACATACCGACAGCCTTGGATTCCGACTCCAACATGACATTTTATGTCACATATACGGATAACGGATATTATCTGACTGAACAATCTGACAGATTGGCTTCGTTCAGACTGCAGGACTTAATGCTCAATTCAGATTTCTTTGCGAGTTTGTTCACATTTTAAATGCGACTTGTATGTGATCTGCTGTGTGAACTTAAGACGACCTAAAAGTGTCCCGCATGCGCAGAAGAGGACACGACGACATCACGTGCGTACTCAGTGTTTGCGGAAGTGAACACGGATGGTAAGGGTGAAGCGTATCTTGCCCGCCACTCCCCCGTCGTCGTCGCCACCGATGGTGGAAACAGAACTGTGATCGCTAACTAAACTGGCATCAGCAGCCAAATACTGCCTGTGTGTTCCGGCCACTTCCACTCTGGGGGCGCACTCTGATGGCATGGAAATGTCCGGAATGTGCCCAAGCACACCGGTCAATTAGACATGAAATCCAGCTATGAGTAGTGTTCTAACAATACACTGGTTATTATAACAACTATAAACAATAAATATTTACAACAAATGACCCTTCCAGCATCAAGCCTTCCTTGTATCGACCTCCGTCTTGACAATCCGACAGTCTTGCTATCCGTCGTAAAAGAAGGTTTCACATTTAGAGTCGGATTATCGAGTCATGACTGTAGCCTCTTATTACCTCTGCAACGAGCTTCTCCTCCATTTTCTCAGTTGTTCGGTTGAGATCTTATTAAAATCTCTTATTTACTCAAATGTAAGACTTAAACAGGTTGTTTTAACCTCCTTAATCAACCGACCTCTTGTTTTTCTGCCTCTGAACAGAGAATCTGCACGTCTAAAAAAGTCCTAAAACTCCTTCATTTTATTTTATTTTTTAAAATTAGTGAATCACTTCTGTAATTTTTCTGTCGACCTGTAGGAAGAACATCAGCTGAAAATACAAAATTGTACAGAAAACAACTTCTTCCACTCCTTTTGTCTTTATAGAAAATTGGTTTACTGACATGTTTTCTTCAAGGTCGATACTGATATTAATTATTTGTAATCATTAGATGGATTAGTGATATATAGAACCAGTAATGTACATTTCATTCACATTTTTACAGGGTTTTAACCGTAGCTCTCTGCTGATTAACTGTTTTCAGTCGTTTATTTCTGCGGTTTTCAGCTGCGGTTTGCTTTGTTAATTCTGTTAATCCTCATAATTAACAGAACATCATGATATCAGCCTTATTGTGTGTCATCGATTCAAGATTCAGTGTTTATTCGTCACATGCGCTACAGTTTGTGCAGTAAAATGCAAAGTGACTGTTGTCAAAGCTGCGCAGTAAGAATAAGACATTATTTAAAGAACAATTATTTAAAAAAGAGAAAATTAGAAAAAGGTCACAACATCATAAATGACTTGAAGGTTTCAACAGATAAATTCTTTGCACTTTAAGCTGCTTCTTTGTTGGTTTCAGCCTGAATGTGCTGAAAAAGATGAAGAAGGAAACGTTCCTCTGACAACAAACCTCATTAACGTGTTGCTTCATCAACCGGACGTCTGTTCACGGACCTCCTGTTTGTTGTCGACTGTTTCTGTTTAACTGCGAACAGAAACGATTTTTCTGAGGCCGTTTGAGTTCCCTAAAAAGCTTCATCACATCTTCTGGATCTTCTTTTATTTGTTCTCCAATTTTCAGAATCTGCTATTGATCTGGAGACGAAGCCTAAAAGCTTATTTACTGCTCGCTGCTGCGTTTAATGGAGGTATTGAACAAGGAAACATTAGTGTGAAGGATTTGTTCTCCTTCTCAGAGCAAATGTCGAGAGAAAAGGTTTTCAGTTGAAGCCAGACTGCAGCTTTTGTTACAACAGATTGGAACTGAAACAGAACTGAGCTCAACTAAAGGAACAGTGTTTTAAAATAAAGAGATAAAATGGTACAAAACAATCATTGATCTTTTGTATTAATTGCCATAATTAAGTTGTTCAGTAAAAAAAATGTTAAAACTGTGAATGTGAGGTGTTTACTGACAGCTGATAAAGTGGGATATTTCATGATTCAGACCTCGGCCACTTAATTCAGCCTCCTTTATGAATTCTTTTCACCATCGCAGGCTGTTTGTGTTTCCTAATGGACTCTGTGGTTGTGGTCATTTAGCGTTAATGACATTTATCTTCCTCAAACGTTGGACTGGTGGGATTTGTTCTGCAGTGGTTACAGAGATGGAACTTAAAATCACATTAACCAGAAATATCATCGCAGAGTCTCACTAATGTGAGAGATTCCAAAAAGGATCACTTGTTTGCATTGATTATTCTGTAGATTATTTGCTTTATTAACAGATGAATTCATATTTAATGACTACATTTCATTCACACTTGCTTGTTTTGTTTCACTAACAGTCTAAATCACTGAGCTATTCAATGTACTGCAAAAAAAAAAACTGATAAAAGTTACATTTTTAGAGGCTGAAAACTGGGAATTTTCGCTATTGAATCGTAACTGACTGATTGTTATTGAGTGTTGCAGGTGAAGATAGATGTACCTCGATGTGGCTGCAGAAATGTGACTGTAAATCCCTCCTGCTATCCCCCACCTCCATCCACACTATCACCCCAACCAGTCGAGGCAGATGGCCGCCTTCACGGAGCCTGGTTCTGTCGGAGGTTTTTATTTGGTTCCTTCCGACCGCTTGCTCAGATGGAGTCCAAAGGCTACTTTTAATTGTTAGGTTCTCTGGTCTAATTCCTAAGGTCCTCACCTTCTACGTCAAGCATTAGCAGATGATATTTTGTGAGTTGCACTATACAATTGAATTGAACTGAATTAAATTCGGGCTGCAAGGTGGCTCGGTGGTTAGCATCGTTGCCAGTTTGCTTCCCGGTGAGGACACCCGGGATCTTTCTGCGTGGAGTTTGCGTGTTCTTCCCGTGCAGCGTGGGTTCTGTCCGGGTTCTCCAGCTTCCTCCCACACAGTCCAAAAACATGTTGAGGTTAATTGGTGATTCTAGATTGTCCATAGGTGTGAATGTCAGTGTGCTTGGTTGTCTGTCCAGCCCCCGGCGCCCCCAGTGGGGACTGAGCAGTGTATAGATAATGGATGGATGGATGAATTAATTTATTTTGTACGTTTTTGCAAGTTTTTTTTTTTGTGCTTCCTGAAAATGTGGTCTTGAGGTCAAGCACCAAGTTTGGTTTCGATCGATCAAAGTGTTACAAACAGATAACGTCACCTTTTTCTTTTTTTTTTTAAAGCTTTGCTACTGATTTTGATTAATTGTGATGGAGGAGTGCTTTTGAAAAACTAAAATCTACATGATATCTTTTGTTCGGCCCAATTTCAGTGAATATTGGAACAAATCGGTGGCCTTTAGAAAAGCTTTTCAATTCAATAACATTAACATTAGTATGCTTTGAAGTGGCATAAACGCACCTCTAAATTTGACCCAATGGTGGCGCCGCAGTCTTGAAGATGGAGACACCAAAATTACACGTTTTCTTCTTTTGCACGTCCTCCACCTTTGTACCAATTTTTGTGAAAATCAGTTTTGTAGATTTCGCACAATCCTGCTCACAAACTAGCACATTTTTCTGAAAACGTAGCTTCGTCGTTCCCACTGAGCTGCTGCTGAAAGAACCTTAACCATGTGTTTAAAACTCAACTCTACTCACCGGTTTCATGTGAATCTGCTGCTTCCTCATTAAAAAAACAAAAGAATCGGGCTCCTACATGCGTACATTTAATGAGAAATCAGATCTGACTCGTCATTTCCTATTTCTGGTCCACGTTAAATCGTCGCTCTGCTCAGCTGGGACTCGTCTTTAAAGCCTCCTGATGATTAAACAGCACATGACCAGCCGTCAAAAAGCTCTTAGAGCAGCAGAAATACGTCTTTCATGGCCGCGGATCAGGAGGTCTTCAGTGACATAATGAAGCCCGGAGGTGTTTCTGAGACTCTGGAGGAAACGTCAGGGTCGACTTTATGTTCTGATCCCTGCTTTTACTGCAGAAATCCACCATTAATACTGAACAATGTGACTGCAGGAGCTGATGTTTGCTAAAAAAAAAATACTTCTTCTGCTCCAACTAAACAGATTTATCAATAATAAAAAAAAAAGCTAATTTAATAAAGCTCAGATGTAAAAGGAGATTGGTAGTTACTGTAGTTATAACCTGTAATTTAAGAAAATTGGGAAAAACTGTAAAATAATTGGTAAAAAAAATGAAAAATTTGAACCATCTTTGCTGATTTAAATACAGTAGAAATTTTGTAATTTTGTGGTCAAGAATCTGTCTTTTTAAAAATAGTAATTTGCCATTTTACAGCATTTGATGTGACCATTTTTTTTTAGCAGTTTTAGTCTGTTTTTTTTTTTTTACAGTCAACATGTCGTTTAATATCTAGTAAAATCAGAAAAAACATCTGTAGTTCAACAAAACAGAGAAAATCTGTAAAATAAAAGATAAAAATGATTAATAGTTAATAACAGTGGATACTTCAAATTTATTTACAATTAATAACAGTAGATTAAAAAATGTGCAGGTAACATGTGTATCTGCTCGTTTTAGCTCCTAAAAAACATCAGATTTTAACGGTATTTCTAAAAGCAGGACTCTACCTTTAGAAATTGTCTGTGTTTTTATGGTAATGATTGTTTAAAGGCGATTTCGTTTCGACTCCTTGAACCCTCTGATGCTTCGTGTTTGTCCATCAGTGACTCGGCATTCGACTGGTTCTGATCGGTCCGGCTGATTTGCTGTTTCCGTGGCAACACTGCGGGGACTCACTTGGTTAGTCCAGACAGCAGAGATAATGAATCGTCCTGCTGTTATCAGGCTTTAGTTCCTCCTCCTCCAGACGCTTTGGATGTTATGGCGTCCGGACGCTCCAACATCCCTGAAGGCTGTAACAGCTAAAGTTGTGGTTCTTGGGAGGCGAGACGCTGCCGTCTGTCTGTCTGCAGGTTTGAAGCTTCACAATGACTCCCAGCAATTCCTTGTGAAGAGTTTTCTTGGATTTTTCTTTCATGTACTTTGTCAGTATTTTGTAAAAGTTCAAGCTTAAGATGTCATAAAAGGAAGAAAGTAAGACTTAAGTCTGATTTATTTGTAGCGCTTTTTATGCCTCGTCCTATCGGCAGTGCCCTGAGTTCATATATTTTACTCCTAAATGTATTTATCTAGAAACTTTTGCGAGTTTAGGACCAACAGAGATAGTTAACAGAACGAGTTCCTCCTTTAAGCCAATACAATTAAACAGAGCAGGAGTCATAATAAAGCTCTTCCTTCCCCAAAATGATTCATATAATGAAAACAATAATTAAATAAAGTAGTTAAACAAAGATAAGCTGAGTGTTCATAACATACACCTCAGTAAGATGACTAACTCATCTCCTCCTTCATGAAGTCCACAGCTCCTTGTGTCACGTCCACGTCTGTGCGGCTCCCAGTGTCCTTACTTGCTAGCTAGCAGTTAGCAAGGTGGCTACGAGCTCAATATCAGCTCCTGTACCGTCTTCACAGCGCACAGAGTTACTAGTTTGCAGTCTTTTTGCTATAACGGTCTACAACTTAAACATACAAATCATAAATCTCGCTAGGAAGTCCATTTTCTTAAATTTCTAATTCTCATTAACTTCTCTTCGTAGCTCCAAACGTCGAGATCGCCGCCTCGCTCCTTCTTCTCTCCACCTCTCAGCCAATCACGTTACAGACAGGTTGACTGCACTCATTACCAACCAATCACATACAACACATTGTCATAGGTTGCACTAAACTGAACACAAAGGCTGTGTCTGAAATCATCCACTCCCGACTCCCTACTCACGATATCGGAGCTCCTCTGCAAACTAACATTTCGGGCGCTACTCGAGCTATTAATTACGTCGCTGGCTAGCTGTGATTTGTGCCGTAGCAGCGTGGTACAAACACATCAGATTCACCGTTTATTGCATAGCTAAGAATCGGGTAAAATAAAATTTAACAAAACAAAAACGGCATATTACTTACATTTTAATGACAGGTTTTCGCGCTCTCGTTCGTCTAGTTTCCGTTTCCTTTCACGCAATGCATGATGGTCCATATTGCTGGTTAGTGACCACTAACTTTCACGCTGCATTGTGGGATATTTTGAGTGCACTGTATAGGGTGTAACATTTGTAACTTAACAACAAAATGACGAACACCCTCTATCGTGGGTGATTTCAGTCACAGCCAAGTGCATTGTTAAAGGAGCAGAACATATAAATGTCCAAACATATTACCAATGAACATAACATATGCACTTCTAGCAAAAACAAACAACTATAGAACTGCATTTTGTTCATTTGTAAGGTTATGTTAATTAAAATAATATCTCAGAACTGTCAGCGTTTTCCTCACTGTTCTAGATTCTTGTATAGCTTTCATGAAGGCGTTAGCCTCCAGGTAGACGGGTCGATCGGTTGGCCAGCATTTATTTATCTGCTTTTTTTCCAAACACATCTTGTTTTCTTTTCGTTCTGCAAAAAATAAAAAAGGCTTTAAATTCATGGTGCACAAACGTCGTGTCTTCATTTAAAGTGTCACAGTCGGCATCCAGAGTTTTATTGGTTCATGAACGGCGCTGATCAACCAAACAGATATTTCACATTTATAATCCAGCAGCTGCAGCTAGCAGGTGGCTAACGGAGGTTTCTCCACTTTATGGATGCTGGGAAGCAGCAAGAAGTCTCAGCGCAGGCGAAGCATCTCTCACAGTTTTACTGCTTTTCAGGCGCCGGCTGATTAACACTTGATGCTGGACGATGCTGGATGTTTGCTCAACGTTGGCCGGACTCCAGCTCGACAAATCACCTCCCAGTTATCAGCCAGCCACTAAAAGATCGTGTTTAGAAACACGCAGGAGTTTGAGTTGCAGCTTAAAACATAAATCTGTAGGATTTCATGGAAATTCATCAAACTGATAAAACGCCCGAGTTTCTATTTAAAACGTCTAAAGAATGAACTGGAGTCTGTTGTTCTGAAGGAAACCACGACAAACAGAAGCTTCAGTCATATTTACTGAGAACGTGTTGAAACATCAGCAGCATCAAACTGCAGCAGAAAGGAAACGCTGTGAATCAATGAGCTGATTCACTGATGCATCAGTGTGAAGAACACAAACGATTGATATTCAGTTTGCTGGATTTGCAAAAACACACACAGTCTGTTGTTTTATGGCCAACACTGTTCATCTGATGGAACGTGATTGTAGAAGTTCCCTGTGTGGGTCATTTGGCACCTTTGTTTATGCCTTGTTTTCATTATTTCACAGTGTCTCTGTGACTGTGTCGCACCTCGTCACTCATTTTGTGTCACCTTTGGTCATTCTGAACATCTTTAATACAAGTTTAGTGTCTTGTTGGTGTCATTCTTCATCTCTTCATTCATTTTGCACCTTTCTCATGTGATTTTGCAGCTTGTTCTGGTCATTTTGTGTCTCTTTGTGGTTGCTTTGCACCTTTTTTTTTAACAGTTATTTTTCATCTCATTCCAGTTGTTCTGTGTGTCTGTGGTCATTTGAAGTCTTCTTTCAGTCCTTTCACATCTTTACATTGTGGATGACACAAGTCTTTCTTTTCCATTGATTTAAATCATTATTATTATTTTTAAACATTTGCCATTTTTGTGAATGTTTTGTTTCTTCTCAGTCAATTTGCATCTTTTTCGTGGTAATTTTTCAGCTCCTTTAGTTTTTTTGTGTCTCTTTGTTTTGTGCCTCTACAGACATTTTGCATCTTTGTGAACATTTTGTGTCTCTTTTTGGCTGATGTGAGTCTCTTTTGTCTGTTTTCGCCATCTGTGTGTGTCATCTTTGCAGTTGTTGACTGTCTCTTTGTATTTATTTAGGATAAAAGCCTTGGACTTGGGGCTCCTTTGACACCAGTTTTAATTTACCCTTATTTCACAGATTTTCCTTTTTAGTTAATTACAGAAAATTAACCGGGAAAATCTCAGAAATTAAAAAAAAAAAGTGAAACCTAAAAAAAATATAAACGTCCTCATTAAAAATCTGTATTTTTACAAATAGCAAATCGTTCTTTTACAATGTTTCACTGTACATTTACACTAATTTATACTATTAAAATAGTACGAAAAATATTTTACAGAAATTTGCTGTTACTTGAAAAAAATTACATAAATTATGGACTGAAAAATGTTCTTTTTTTTTAAACTGGTATGTTACAGATTTTTATTTTAAGGTTTGCTAAATTAGGGCTGCAAGGTGGCTCAGTGGGTAGCACTGTTGCCTCGCAGCAAGAAGGTCGCCGGTTTGCGTCCTGGTGGGGACACCGGAATCTTTCTGCGTGGAGTTTGCATGTTCTCCCCGTGCAGCGTGGGTTCTCTCCAGGTTCTCCGGCTTCCTCCCACACAGTCCAAAAACATGTTGAGGTTAACTGGTGATTCTAAATTGTCCGTAGGTGTGAATGTGAGTGTGCTTGGTCGTCTGTCTCTAAGTGTAACAGGCTCCAGCCCCCCACGACCCTGGTGACGATTAAGGGGTGTATAGATAATGGATGGATGGTTTGCTAAATTACAGATAATATCCAGTAAATTCACAGAAAAATGTATTAATTTACATGTTGACTATAACAACAAATGACCAAAAACAGGCCAAAACTGAGAGTATTGTCCTTATCAAAAGTCTGTATTCTTTATAAATAGCAATTTGTCATTTACAGTGTGAACATCAAATGACAGTTCGACTGAATTAGAATCAGCAGAAAATGTGATTGACCAAAATTTTCAGGGGTTTTTTGTTGTTGTTTTTGAACATTACAGTATTCTACCATTTTTTAAACAATATTTTTGCAGTTTTTTCCTTCAGATTTTCTTATTTCTGTATCATATAATGTGTTGTTTCTAGTCTCGTCCAGCGTCCGTCCACTGTGTGATTGTCAGAAAGCTGCAGCTTTACCAGCTTGTTCAAGGCTCTGATGTTACATAATTAGATTTTATTCAAGCGTAAAATGTAAACACGGTGTAAGAAGTCGTTTTTTTGCTGTATTTAGATGCAGCTGCAGCAGTCGAGGTGTTTGCGATGCTTCTGCAGATCCTCAGACTCTCTCTGTGGTCGTCATGCAGCTGCAGCTGCTTCATCTGATACCTGAACCACACAACAGATTGCAGCTCTGATCACTGACAGTATCGCTGCTGCTTCATTCGATATCTTCACGCACACACTCGTGCACACACTCGTGCGCACAGACGCCGATCGATGGCTGCAGGTGGAGCAGTCGGACCCTGAGGAGGATGAACTTACCGGGAGCAGAAAGCAGATCTGGTCTTTGTAAAGGGAAACCCCCCTCTCATGTCCCACAATGCCTTTCTGCGCTGCTGCCTGGAGCATCTGTTCAGTCAGTTGCATCTGTTGTCCGTCGCTTTGTGTCTGAGTTTTGTGTCTTTGCAGTGTCTTGGGGGGGTCAATACAAATCTCTTCATTTGTTTTGCACCTTTTTCATGTGATTTTGCTGCTTGTTCTGGTCATTTTGTGTCTGTTTGAGTCTCTTCTGGGATCGTTTTACATCTTGTGAAAGTGTTGTGCCACAAATCTGGTCGTCTTGTTTCTCCTGTTGCCATTTTGTGCTTATTTATAGTAATTTAACACCTGTGTTCAGTCATTTGACTTTTTTGTTTGACCTTTAATGTCTCTTTTCAGGCATTTTGTGTCCCTTTTGTGATACCTTCCTGTCATTGTGATTCTTTTGTGAGCTATTTGTGCTTGTTTTTATTTGTTTTACATACTTTTGCAGTCATTTTGCACCTACTTTTACTCACGTTGTCTCTTTTTGGTCCTTTTGTATGATTCTGTGGTTATGTCTTTGATGTTACTATAAAAACTATAAATTTTTACTTGTATAGTAACTTGACATGTTTTTCTGGTTCTTTGTGTGTCTGTTTGTGGTCTGTTTGAGTATTTGCGTGGTCATTTTATCATTTTGCATCTTTTTGTGAACTATTTCTGTCTTTTGTTTTTGTTATTTTAAATATGTTTGCAGTTATTTTACGTCTGGTTTCGGCCACTTTGTCACTCTGTGGTCCTTTTCTGTGCCCCTGTGGTGATTCTGCGTCTCTTTTCAGTCATTTTGCATGTGTTTTTAGTTGTTGTTTGTGCGAGTTTTGTGTCTTTTGGGGGTTCATTATATATATATCTTCATTAATTTTGCATCTTTTTCTGGTCATTTTGCAGCTCATTCTACTCATTTTGTGTGTCTTTCTAGTCTGTTTGAGCATGTTCGTTTTGTTTTTTTGTGAATGTGTTGTGCCTCCTTTTACTCATTTTAATGTTTTTTTTTTTTCCCGTGCGTCATTTTGTGATCATCATGAAACTCATTTAGATAATATTATGTCTTGCGTCATCTTTTCAGTTGTGCTAAATCATTTTAGAGTCACTTCACATGTTTGCAGTGATCATTTTGCAACTCATTCTGGTGATTTTGTGTCTCTGTGTTATTGTGTTGCTCATCTTCAGTCATTTTGCGTCTCTTTTCAGCCACTTTGTCTGTTTGTGGTCTTTTCTTATGTCTCTGTGTTTATTCTGTGACTCTTTTTAGTCATTTTACATCTTTTTATAGTCACTTGACTTCATTTTGTGGTCGTTTTGCTGCTTGTTTTGGTGATTTTGTGTCTCTTTGCGATTATTTATTCTACACACCTTCAGTCACAATCCTTGCCTCCAATGCTGCCTCCAGCCCTCGGTGTGTCTGGAAGGAGTTGTAGGGGTGAGGCGGGGGAGTTAACACCGGCTGAGGGAATCATTACTGTCTGTAATTTCAGTCCCGTCTGAATCTGCTGTGTCAGTGATTTTCACAGTCCGCCGGCCCTGTCTACTTCCTGTGACACGACGGTAAAAATAGCCTGATCCCACGCACGGTTTGACAGAAGACGCAGCGGTTTGTTCTGTGGCTGTTTATCCTCACTGGTTAAAATCATATTAATTCATATCATGATGAGGAGTTTGTGTACCGTGATAGACAGAGTGGTGCACTCAGACTTTTTACTTTTAAGGTCTAATACAAGTATTGTTGTCTTTTCAGTTAAATAATGAAAGTTTCTCATGTTCCCAGATTTTATTTATTTTTTTTTTTTAATTTCATAACACTAGATGTTTTTTTTTTCTCCATTTTTTTTTGTTTTTTTTTTCTCCATAACTTTATAACTCCTGGTTTTAGTTCTGTTCCAGACAAACTGTTTCGGTGTCTGTAGCTTTAAATCCAACTGAGCTGCTGCTGGCCTTCAGGAAGAAGACTCTCTGTGTCTGAAGACAACAGGGCTTGAGAAAACCACTTTCTGTCTCTTCCAACTTTCTCTCTGAGGGTCATTTTACATTCATATTTATATAGCCCCAATTCACAACACGTCATCTCATAGCACTTCACATAGTAAGTTGAAGACGTAACAAATTTCAAGCAAAGAACAGAAAACCGAATAATCCAAAGTCCAAATCAGTATTTTAGCTGCAGGTTAACATGTCATCTGAATGAGTTTCAGTCACTGTTTCATCCTCGTTCTGCTGTCTGACAACAGAAACAGTAAAATGTGTAGACGAGAGCAGCTTTATTGTGAGCTCAGCTGTATTAAAATGCAGTTTATGTGAGCACAGAGAGCAGGAGAGAAGCTAACAGATGGAAACAGCAGCTGAGTTTAGGTTGAACATGAAAACACAGTAACACACCCAGTTCTTGTTTACGGGTTTAAATGAATGTTTCCACAGAGCTCTGACCTGTGGACACACCATCAACGCCAACGCTAGCCACATTAGCTGTACAACATGCTAACACTGAGGATTGTCATGTTGTTTTGGGGGGGACCATCAATAATCCTAGTAACCCACTGGTTGTTTAGTCCCTGAGATCCTGAGAGTCCATAAAGACTCTTGTGTTCACTCTTGCAGCAGAACATTTGCTGAGTTTTATTCGTGGTTCAGACATTTTAGAGTTTAGCAGAAGCAGCTGTGGAAAGTGAATAACCCTGGTGGACTGAGAGGCAGCTGCTGGATGACTGCTGGTTTATGAGATGGGAGGTCAAATTAACCAGATAGACTCTACTTGTTGGTTGTTTGGCAATATCATATATCAACAGCTTTTTTGTTTTTTTACACCTTGAAGTTTGCAACAACACAAAACACAATAAAAATGGATCTTTACCAAAGTAGTAATACCACAAGGGGAAAATCCTGCTCTGAAAATGTCACTTAAAGTATGTAAATGTTGTTAAACACCAAGATACCGAGTGCAATACTCCTGTACCTGTTGTCATAGATTATTATTACTGTTGACTTAATGTAAATGCAGGATTTTAAGGTTTTAGTGACCAAAACCGCCTGAACATCAAAGAGTCGGACTTGATGAAATACAAAAGAACTTTACTATCGTTGGATAAAAAGATCTGTAGCTGATGTTTCTTCACGTCCTTGTTGATGTCGACATGTTTCCTTCAGCTCTTCCACTTCTGGCATTTTCACACAAAAGCTGAACTTCACACTGAGCTGAAAAAACGCAAGAAAGTGACGACGTTCCTGCAGAAAAAAAGCTACTTCCATTTGATTTAAACAGTAATTAGTAACGGGAGTTGATTTCAGCGTTAACTGTGAGTGAGCAGGGCGTGTATAATACTTTTGTATGCACTGTGGACTGGATTAAAGCCGCTAATAAAATTGAGATTTCATGCATTCATGAACTCACACACCGCCGTGATGTTTTCAGCTCAGTTATTTGGACGCTTTTGTTGCTTCATGGCTTTAAGTCCTGTTTCCACAACTGATACTTCATTCACAGCACGGAGAGGATGTGTTCTCCGGTAATCCTGATGCAGATAAACTGTCAGAGTAATTTGTTTACCGGTTACAAACACGTGTCGGTGGATAAATTGGACAAGCTGGAGACAATTACGGATCCTCTGGTCCGGGCCGACTCCGGCAGCGCTGAGGGATGAGTCAGAGCCTCTGCAGACGTGAAGCAGCGAGTCGTGGAGCTGAGTGTGTGGTCGGTGGATGGATTTAGCCTGCAGAGTCATCTAACAGAGCTGCAGCATGTTAACACTCTGACAGATCATCTCAAACATCAGCACCGCAGAGCCGACCGCCGCCCCTGGAGCAGCTTCACACTGATCTGATCCACCAGATGAATCTGCTGGAGTAGACAGGGGGCGCTGTTCCTCAGGAGCAAAACTACAATTTTTGACTTTTTAGGAATAAAAAACATGTGGGGACTAAAAACCACTTGTTTACTTTTTGCTGTGAGGATGAAGAACGTGCAGAAGCTACAGACGTTAGCTGTTGTTTGTTAGGAACGTATGTGCTGATCTCGTCCTTGGAGGTAATTTCCTATAAAATCAACCAAATCTCAGCCTCTTCAGAATCAGCTGATTTTTTTTGTACAATAACTTTTGTATATTTAATGAAGTCATACAAAGTCCTACCTTCATACTATGAATATTTTCAGAGTTACAAGCCCTTGAAGTCAGCACAGGAGGGTCCAGATTTGAAATGTTTCAAAGTGACTACAAGTGACCACAAAAACATGTAAAATGACTAGAAAGTGAACCAAATTGACCACAAAAAGTTGAAAACTACCAAACAAGGTTTTAAAAGTGACCAAAAACAGTGTAAAGTTGTGTGTTTTAACATGGAGGTCTATGTGGGATTGAATCACTTTTGGAGCCTCAAGTGGACATTTGAGAAACTGCAGCTTCTGACTTATTTTCAGCTTTGAAGCTTGACTTCAGTCCTGTTATTGTAGAGATGCTTCGATTGATTTCCACATACAATCAACCAAATCTGAAAAAGTTCACTCAGACGTTTATCTACAATAACTTTAAAATATTTAATGAAGCAGAGTTTTGCCTTCATACTATGAATATTTTCTGAGTTCCAGGCCCTTGATGTCCATAGAGGAGGGTCCACATTTATCACTTTAATGGACGTTTTCCATCATTTCTGAGCCTCAGAACTTCATCAGTACAGCAGATAGACACATGATATTTTAGGACGAAAAACACATTTGAGTTCTGGTAAAAACTGCAACCAGATCAGTTTTACATCCATGCAGGTGTCACAGTCTGAACACTGAATCCGATTTTTGTTCATTTTTTCTGTAACTGACTTTGAGCATCAGTATCATGGCATATATCACAGAGTTACAGAAACAATCATTGGTTCCCTGGATGTATTTTCTATTTTCTTATAATTCACCAGAAAAAAACTTAAATAGAGAACTTAAATGACCTCCTGACAGCATCGCAGCAGCAGTTCTCGTATCACAAAACACATTAAACCAAATCAAAAATGTTTCATTTGGCTTATTTAATTGATGAAACACAATATGGACATACAGAGGTTTGTGTTTGAGCTCTCCAAAATATGATTTATGCAGAATCTGCAGGTGATGTATAAACATGTAGGAGCCGTGTTTATTTTCATTTGCACTTACATGATTTTTCTCAATTTGAATTTGTACTGTGTGTGTGCAGCCTCCGTAGGTGGACGGGGATTTGTAGGCAAATGGCATATCTGCAATGCTACAATTCAAAAAAACTGAAGAAAGGGAAGCAGCTGCATTTCTTTTTTTCTTGTATTTATTTCTACAACAAACCCAAATCAGGTCTGACACTGCAGCCAAACACTCCTGTTTTTTTAAAAAAAATAATATGAAACTGGAAGAGAAATGAAAGGACAAACCCCTAAAAAACCCAAAACGAAACCACTAAAGGTTGTAATTAACACAGAGAGACTCTTGCTGCGACTCAGTTGAGTGTATAAACCGGCTTTTGAATCTCACCAGGATTTCCTGAATAAATGAAGGTTTGAATAAATAAATAAATATCCCGGAGCATATTTAATAAATGAGCGTACAGCAGGAAGATGGAGGCGCTGCCACAGACCTGCTGCTGCTGCTCTAATCGAGTGTTTGTGGATAGAAAGTGGGTCAGGACGGCCTCCAGATACATGATGCAAACGCTGGAAGGCTTCGGCCCTGTTTCATCTGAAGTGTTGTTTGAAAAGAAAAAGACCTGAAACACAAAAGCTGCAGCCCACCAAGATTATCAACTTGGAGATAAATGACAGAGATTTTTTTTTTCTTCTTCTTCTTTTTTTTTTTTTTTAACAGCTGCTGAAGGAACATTTGAACACCTCAGATTTTTCCATATCAGCGTGCAGGAAGTGTCAGAAATCCACAAATAGTAGTTGAGTCATTTGGTATGTTGCCATGCAAACTGACAGGAAATGCTTTAAATTTGATCAAATAAATAAATACATACAGTGTGCAATAGAAGTGAGAACAACCCTCTGTAGCATCACAGTGATTTCAGTAACTGCATTATTGTGATTCTTCTTATGAACGATCAAAAACTAAACATTTTAGAAAGATTATTTTAAAAATACAAACGTAAAAGTAGAAAAAGTGAATCCATCTGTGAAACTAAATTGAGTCAACCTGTGACTTACAATCAGCCTAAACATGGCTCCAAAACGAGCCACCAACAGTAGAACTTTCACAGTTCTGGACCTACAGACTGTGTCCATCTGCATCATGGCTCCACATGGAAAAGAATTACTGTCAGCAGTAATCAGGATGTTACCGTAAGTAGTAGCGCCGATCAGGGCTGCAGTGGTCGTCCTCCCAAAATGACTCCACAGACAGTGAACTACTTTCATTATCTAGCCCGAAACACAGACGGCAGCTACTTCAGACTTGGCACATCAATGGAAACCAGAGTTTCTGTGAAGTTCAGACTGTGTAGAGGACACTTCTTAACTTCAACCACTATGGACGACATCCAAGAATAATGGCCTCGCTTGCTTTTCATTACAAAACTTCCAGATGAAACTTTGCTAAAGAACATGAAAAAAAGCCTGGTGAATGTCGGAGAACATTCTTTGGTCAGATGAAGATAAAGTTGTTGTTCTCAGATGGAGTCCAGCATGTTTGGTGTGAACCTGACCAGGACAGTGAATGCATCGTCCTGACAGTGAAGCACAGAGGAGGGAGAGTGATGGTAAGAGGCTGCATGAGTGTAAAAGGTGTTGAGGACATTTATAGATGAATGTCTGAGGATAAACCAAAATAAGAGTTTCTACAGAAGAACAAAAAAGTGAAACTAATATGTGAATCTTCTTCTCGTCTAGAAAAGATATTTTTTTCCAGCAAAGTTTAAACAAGTGAGATTGCAGAAGTGCATGTCAGGCTGCTCAGTGTCTCAAAGAATTAGGTTCATGTTTCCACCTAAAGTGTTGTTGCAGGAAGAAGGGCAGCGAGTAAAGATGTGAAGGTCGTGTGGTGAAGCTTTGGTTGATATTACAGGAAAAATTGCAGATTTGACAAACATGAACCTTCTTGTCTGGTGATAGTTGATATAGAAACATGGTACCTGGTTTAGATCCAGACGTTGACCTTGTGTTGGGTCACGCTGCCTCTAATCGTAAAGCAGCTGCTAAAACCACTATAAGTTTATTGATTATGTTATCTGACTCCATGTTGCAGCAGAGCAGGTTGATTTGTGTCTGTAAAACTGAGCAGAGTCATGATCTGCAGGTTGTCTGATAGTAAAATTCTAATGATCTGATTAAAGTCTCTGTAGCTCTGGATTAGAGCGTCACTCTGACTCACGGCGGCTTCAAGTCGCAGCTTCAGTTAGCTCATGCTAACCGTGTTAGCGTCTTCCTCCATCTGGCCCGACGAAGCAGGAGGAAGATTAACTGTAGTCCAGTTCACCTGTGTGTGTCTGTGTGTGTCTGTGTGTGTGTTTGTGTGTCTGCAGGACGGTTTGACACAGTTTGTGCTAACAATGAATTTGCAGTTAATTAGCTGCTGCAGCTGTTTTCCTGTGTCGGTGTAACTGGAGTCACTAATTTCCTGCTTGATGGAAGTGTGTGTCTGTGTGTGTTGTGTGTGTCTGTGTGTGTTGTGTTACATCATGTGTACATGGACTGAACTACCACTTATTTAAGCTAGCTTCACCCACTTCGTCTACATCTATTTGTGTCCTGTATGTGTTTTTGGTCAGTTAGGTTTTTTGTTGTTGTTGTCTTTTTGTGTTTTGTTGTTGTTGTTGTTGTATATTTATGCTTGTTTTGTACCTTTGTGATTTTTATTTTGTCTTTTTGTTGTTCTTTGTGGTTTTGTTTATTCATGGTTGTCCTGTGTAATGTTGTGGTCCATTTCTGGGAATTTCTTAAAAAATCTTTCTGGTCTTTTTTTTTTGTCACTTTGTCGTCTTGATTTGTGTCTTTTGCCTCTTTGTGGTCATTTTTTATTGGTTCCGAGGCTTTTTTGTAACTTTGTGGTGTTTTTTTTTCTCATTTGTGATTTTTGTTTTGTCTCTTTGTGGTTGTTTTTGGTCCATTTGTGGCCAATTTTACTTTTTCTTTTTCTTTTTTTGTGGTTGTGTTTTTTCAAGTCTCTACATTATTGTTTTGTTTTTTTAAATGTATTTTTGGTTGTTTTTATGTCTGTGTTTGTTTTTGGTCTCATTTTTGTTAACGTCTTTGTGACAGTTTCTGTTGCCTCTTTGTGCTCATTTTTTAGCCTCCTTGTAGTCTTCGTGATTGTTCCCTCTTAATCTTAATGATAGTTTTTTTCCCAGTCTTGGTGCTTGTTTTTTTTTTTTTTTGCTCATCTTTTAACCGAACTACGTGACTTTTAAACAAAAAGCAGTCACTTTTGACAGAAGCTCTGACTTTGGTGTTTTAGGGACTCCAGGGCTGTTTGCAGTATTTATATAATTAGAATTATTGATATATGCTGGAAACACCTGACAATATGCGAGATACCTGTCGAGAAATGAGTGTAGCTAATTCTGTGATATTTCTGTTCATCTTAACTCTTAAATCCCAGGAGCTTGTTTTTTGTGCATAAAATGAAGTCAGGTCTCCACAATGTGACTATATGAACAGATTTATGACGAATCCTGACTTCCCTTAACTCTGGCGTTCCGTTTGGTAATTTGCAGTCGGTGTTTTTGTGTTGCTGCGTTTTTTGCTGCTTCCTGGGATCCATTTTGAAAAGGGACAGTTTGCGGTTTGCACCAGACGGTATTGAACTGGGCTGCAGCTCCCAGACTGACTTTAAAAACTTCCTCTGCAGACCTCCAGGCGGAAATGATCGCCTTCTTGTTCCTCTCCGGAGGTTGTGGCAGATGAGGCTGATTGGAAGGATGATGTTTTTTATTTTTAATGCCACGTTAAGACGTTTTTATGTAAAAATCCACCTGCCTCCTCCGTACGAGCGTTTCATTTTAATTGCTGCAGACTTTTTATGTTTTTTCAAATTACCGTCTGCTGTCAGTTTGCCCCGAACAAGAGCAAATTAATAAAAAAACTTCAAAAATAAATCGCTTCTTGTGATGGGCGAGTAGCAGGAGAACTGTCTGATTTACATCTTGTTATCTAATGCAGCAGCTGCCAGTATATTCAAGAGATTAGTGTACCGTTCAGCGACACACCTATTTATATACACATACCACCTGTTTGTACTTTAATCACTTGCAAACTTTTAAAGAACTTTATGAAACCTGGTTAAATCTCAGAGTTTAGTTTTTCAGCAGAAATCCAGCTGCAAGGTTCAGCGTCTGCTTGCATGTTGGAGTTTGTTAAATTCCCAAATTGTCAATGCTTTTTCTCTCCTTCAAGGGATTTGACATTCAGAGCTCTTTTATAAAGACAACTCAAAAAGTTTGGCTTGGTGTTTGGACCCGTTTCTTCCAGAATTTTCTGACCACATTTCTTATTTTCACCAAAGAAGGTGATGGATAGCTACAAGCTACACCGTCAGCAAGTCCAATAAATAATGAAAACTCAATATCATCCTCTGTTCTTGTAGCTTTCTTTGGCTTTGGGAGATGCACTGACGCTGGATTAGTTACTATTTGTGACCCTCCACCATCGACCTGATCAGCATTAAACACAGTATCTGTATCAATGCGGTCATTAAAGTGTGTGTTTTTGCTGTTAGACTCATTTTTTAGTGTCACAGTTGCCCTGCAGGGTAATGTTGCCTCATTCATCACTAAGTGTCAGTGCAGCGGTGACATGTTGGTGCACATTCATGCTGTTTTACATCTGATGTGGTTCAAGTGGAGACCTTTAGTGCTTTTTCCTGACTGGCTGACTTAAGGTTAAATATTGAGGTTAGGACCCTGCAGAACTATCTACGGTGTGGATTTAAATATTAAGGGTTTAAACCCCCACAAATTACAAATAATATAAAATCCAACTTTACCTGACTGTAACAAATATCAAGGCTAGACCCTACAGGGTTAATAATTATGGAGATTGGAGGGTTGGGTGTGGAGTAAGTCATAGGACTGATTAAGGACCATTGGTGGACCATTATTTTTTTCTGCTTAGGTTAATTTTTTCTGTGACTGAAGTTCAGTATTAACTCGCTGTTTGGTTAAGCTGAGGAAAAGGTCCTGGTTTGGCTGCAGACTCATAGTGTTTACATTGGGGATGCAAATTCACACAATTTTCTTTACTGATAGAAGTTTCATCAATTAATAATCAGTTAATCGTTAAGACAAATTTAGTGCAGTGGACATTATTCCAAACTCATGATATTTTCTGCGCAGGCATTTTAATTGCAATGATTTCTTAGATGTTGGAGGACTGTGTTAGCAAACTTTTCTTGAGTATCAGAGTTCATTAACTGCCATAGAAGTCTTTGTCATGGTGCTCGTTTCTAGCTAAACTCCCACAATGCTCTCTGCTTGCCAACATGGAAGTACCTGTAGTCTGAGTGATGCCTCCTCTGGTCTCTACCACAGACTGTATAAAAGATGGACGTAGCTACCGTCACGTCACCCGTTGGTTTCTGTACTGAGAAAATGAAGTCAGGGTTTTGCTACTTCCTGGTTGACATCTTGGATTTTTGAAGCCAGTGACGCAAAAATCGTCGGAGGGGCGCGGAGCCATAGGAGCAGCGATTGGTCAGACGGATTGAGAGGCGGGCCCTCTCTGCCCGTCCACATTTACCGCCTTCTGCTCGCTTCGTCTGTATGGTCGCTGCCGACTGTCAATCAAGCCAGCCACGCCCCTTGCCCCGCAACATTTTGATGATTTTTTAAAAATTCAGTATTGATTTAT
>NW_007578592.1:206909-213407 GCF_000690725.1 Stegastes partitus
ATGTACAATATGTTTCCTAACATGCATCTCTTTTGTTTTCTGCCTCATCAGTTAATATATTTAAATCAGGAAAATACATTTTCAACTAACAACTAATTATTAGAATTCCTGGCCTATTTCTGGCATTAACGGCTTTTAGCAGGTCTATTTAAGTGCCCTGTATGTTATTTGGTGATGCTACATGCTACTCAGCGTGGTTAAATATGACACCAACACGCCCTGAAAAAGTGGCAGTGATGATCTGATGAGTGTACAGGATTGAGACTTTCTCGTCATTTTTAACCCTTCAGAAGTTTCTGATTGTCATGGATGATTATAAAATCATCTTAAACACTCTGGCTGCTCATTCCCACGTAAACACACGTGTTACACCGACCTTTCTCACTAATGAAGATGATCATTAAGCTTTAATGTCTTCAGGAAGTTCAGGCCTCTCCTCTGAAACCATCAACACATAACATCCTCTCTGAGTGGACTCAGCTGCTTCAGGGAGGCCGATTCTTAGTTTTGTTGGACCGTACACCAGGAGTGAAAGTGTTGCGACTGAAGCATCGGATTGCAGAGCTCCTCTCCGGCGAAGCCTCCCTGCAGCTGACAGAGCACTTAGCTCCAGTGTGAACTCCGCTCTCATCATTTATTCATGCTTTATTTTGCACCAGGAACCATTTGTTCTGCCCTTTCTACCCCCATCCTGCCCCCCTCTTAGGGCCATAATGGAGCATCGTCTCCAATTCCTCCGAGGCCGGTCTTGAGACACAATGCTCTCGCCGCTATGCTTCCTGAATGACGGCGATTGAGCCTCGGCTGATTGACTGCTGATTGTTTCTTCCTCTTTTTCGGTGGATTTGTGTTTTGGCAGCGAGGCGATGGAAGGGAGCTCGTTGTGTTTGCAGAGGGGTTTTGTTGTTTTTCCATGAAGCTTTGGAGAGAGTTGAGAGTCAACAGAGTGGAGCGTCTGTGCTTATTTTTGTGTGAAACTGAAACGTGAAATAGGGACTGATGCAGAATTGTGCTAAACATCTACCTGTAATTGGTACCTGATTGATGTGTAAGTGGGCGTGGCTTCGTCCAACACTTTGGTCCAGACTTTCTACAGTTTTCGACACACCTGCCTGTTTCCTCAAGACTTTGAAGATGCTCTGACATTCCTTTCTGCTACCCTGGGGTCAAAATTATGGGTTCACACATAAAGTTGTTTGGTTCGTGACAACTTCCATTCAACATGAATAGCAGTTCATCACTTAAAGCAGGAGTGTCCAATCCTGGTCCTCAAAGGCCACAATCCTGCATGTTTTAGATGTTTCTCTCTTCCAACACATCTGATTCATATGATCAGCTCATCATCAAGCTCTGCAGAAGCCTGATATCGATCCTGATCATGTGAATCAGGTGTGTTGGAAGAGAGAAACATCTAAAACATGCAGGACTGTGACCCTCAAGGACCAGGATTGGACACTCCTGACTTAAAGCAAAGTTTTTTTAAGCATGACCCTCCTCCTGCACCTTTAGGACACTGGATGGCAGTTGTTGCCTCTTATCTGCAACTCCGTGTGAAATGTGCCGCTGATGGCAGGCTGATACCTGAAATCTACATCCTTTGACTCAGACAATCTGCAACTTAACAAAAGTGATGATCCAACATTCACACCCTCTTCTCGCTGTCATTGTCCAGCTGTGCCGAGGTGAGAGAAGAGTCTTTTTTTAAGCTCTGCTATTTGCGG
This sequence comes from Stegastes partitus, assembly GCF_000690725.1. NCBI lineage: Eukaryota > Metazoa > Chordata > Actinopteri > Pomacentridae > Stegastes > Stegastes partitus. The sequence goes on from NW_007578592.1 coordinate 208,631, forward strand.
CGCTTTTTATGTGTGACACCACCTCCTCCATCTGTACCGGCGTTAATATTTAATTTAAAAAAAATAAACTGGAAACTTCAATTGAAAACTTAAAAATTAATTACGGCAATGCAAACTTTTCATCAGGTATCAAATGATGTAAGTGGCTCCGGTGACATGAACATGACTTTTCAACTTAATTTGGATAAACTTAATTTAATAGCATGTTAGCAAATGAAGCATTTTTTTTCAAGATATTCCAATAATGCAATTTTCTCAGTGTGTCTGGCTGTAAGAATAGTTATGTCGGCTGTAAAGTTGGACTTTTTAACATGGAGGTCGCTGCTTGGTCTTAGTACGTTTCTTAACTTTACTTACTTCTTGTAAATCTCTTGAGTTTGTCAGGCTAAAAACTACAAACACAAAGAAACAGAACATAAAATTATCGATTGAAGTCTAACTGTCATTGAGTGTCCAAATGCAAGTTTTTTTTGTAAACATAAACTTTAAGTTTTACCATCAGTCTGCGTTAAACTTCTCTTCCTCAGTTGTGACTAAACACATTTCCACAGGTGCTCTGGCTCCTCATAGCTCACTCTTTTCCTATAATGTGTGTCCTGACAGCAATTTTAAAAACAGTCTTTTCATTAAGAAGATATTAAGGCTTCGAGGGAGCTGAAAGTGCTGACAAACGCTGCTAATTAGCATTGGTAATGTGACTCATCAGAATTTGCAGTGGAGATTTAGTTAAGTTTCTTTTGCAGATGTGCTTCTTTTATCTGCCGGTGTGCCTTACTGATGTTTCCAGGTGTTGTGTTTGCCACAGAATGCTTATATATAAGTTAAATTAACTTGAATTTGAAGGGAATTGCACATTTTTTTTATGTTTAAACCCGCTTTATCACCGTTTTTGAAGTGTGCCGCCGGTGATCTTTGTGTTCTCCGGAGCAGCAACTTTAAGAAGCTCAGTAAAACCTGAGCTGAGACGCAGGAGGTGTCATGTTCGCATGGAAATAGGAATCATAAGTGGATCAGCAGAAGCAGTGAGGGCACATCCGCTAATATTTAACACACATTGAAGCCAAATCGCTGGCAAAGATGCCGACCCACGTGTGGCGTTTGAAGGACGGGAGAGGACACAGCGGGAGGCGATGGCATCCGAGGGACTGCTGACTGCAATCCCAAACGTTTGTAAAGGGCAGCAGCACTTCCTGTTTCAAAGGACAATGACGTCTTTCTGAGTCTCATTAGTTGGATTCACTTTGCTGGAATCAGATCCCAGTTTTTTTGTGTGTGTGTGTGCTTGAGATTCACTGATTTAAATGATGCCGTTGGTTTCTTCACTTCCACTTTATGCATCCTGGTAATCTGCAAGTCAAGTTTCTAGCATTGCAAACAAAATAAGGACACTCCTGAACATATTTTGTTGCTTCCTGATACAATTATGTAAAATAGCAAACTCAAGGACCAAAATGTCATTTAATCTAAATTAATATTTTCCATTAATAAAAAAAATGAATAACTAAACTCCACTTTGGTTGTGGCTAAGACTGGCCATAGCTATCTTAACTAGCTTTCTTCTGACTTTAGCTCTGCGTTAGTTAGCTTATTCGTATGACTTTAGCTGTGTAGTTAGCTGTCTTTCTGATTTTAGTTGTGTAAGTAGCCCTCTTCTATGATTTGGGCTGTGTAGTTAGCTTCTTTCTATGACTTTAACTGTGTAGTTAGCTTCTTTCTATGACTTTAACTGTGTAGTTAGCTTCTTTCTATGACTTTAACTGTGTAGTTAGCTTCTTTCTATGACTTTAACTGTGTAGTTAGCTTCTTTCTATGACTTTAGCTGTGTAGTTAGCTTCTTTCTATGACTTTCATCAGAAACAACGCTGTAAACATCAAAACCTATGAGTTATGTTCACGTTTTTTGTATAAAAGTGAACCAAACTGTGTATTTTCTGTGTATTAATCAGATTATTATCGATTAAAATTAGTGACATACAACAGGCAGCAACAAAATCCTGTGCAAAACATCAAAACATGATGAAACTTGTAAAATCTAATGGGAAAAACAAACTAAAATGGAGTAAAATAGGAAAACTGGCAAAATAGGATAGCAACTTGTAAGATTAATTTTTAAAATAAAAATATGCATGGCATTTGTTGTTAATATTACTCATCATTTCAGCTGTGGAGTGCTGGTTAGTGTCTCTGTAGCTGAGGAAATAATGAAAGAGGGTTTTTTTGTACCTTGAGAGGTTAATCCATTCATAATGTTGCTTGTTTTTGTGCTTATTTTGCCAAAATACCTCATTCTTGATGTGAAACTGTGAATCCCATAAACATTCTCACTTAATGAAATAATCCAACACCACTTTAGTGTTAAAAACCAAACTGAGAAAATCAACAGAAAATCCATCAGCATTGTTCCGTCACCTCCTTCCTCCTCCTGACGTGTCCTGATGTTCGCCGCCGTCTTGCCGATGATGGATGAGCAGCTCAGGACGAGTCGAGGCTGATGACTTCTCCCGCTCTGTAGCCTTTAAGGGATAATTAGATCTGGAAAACATTTGGGCTCTGGGACTTGCACATGTCTTTTTCTTACTCGCATAATGGAATCTGCAGAACAGATGGCAATGGGCATTTAGCCAGGAGACGACCACACCCCCGAGACCAAGAACTCCACCATTATTTTAACATGTTCATCCACTGTCAAACTAAATGTCAGAGAAATGAGCTGCAGCAGAAGTTACAAACATCTATTCAAATTTAACGTAAAGGCCAAGGTGTGCAGGGAAATGAAAAACTGTAAAAACACCCCCCTTAGAAAGCCTTCTACCTGCCGCTGACCTCTGCTTAATTAGCAGCAAGGTGTCTTCTACCCTCGAGCTCATATAATTACTCTGTGCACTGTAGTAATCTGATTACTCCTGACTTTCAGCTGTAATGTGATTTCGGGAAAATTCCAAACCTGGTGTCTCGTTTCAGGTAGCAGGATTCAGAAAAACACATTCATGCAGCTGGATTTCTGTCAGAGAAATCAGACCTCTCAGCTTGTATGTCTTTGTTTTAAAGAGTGTGCAGATATCTCAGATGATGAAAAAAGTATGATATGAGACATATTTAAAATCATCTCACCTCTTTAATTGCAGACCAAAGAGGTGTGATCTTCTAATCAGATTTTTGTAGGTAAAGTCCTGACCAGAGTCAAAATCTATGACCTGCTGATCCCGAGTAATGCTTTTGTGTATTTAACTTAATCTCGACTAAATATATAACTGACACAATGAAATTATGGTACACTTGAAGGTTCTGTTCCTGTTATTTTAAATAAAGTCATAAAAAGATGGCTAACTACACAGCTAAAATAAGAAAGAGAGCTAACTGCATGGCTAATGTCATAGAAAGAAGCTAACTGCACAGCTACAATCATAGCTAGCTGAGATAGCCATGGCCAGGCTTAGCAATAACTAAAGCAAAGTTTAGTTTTAGATTTACCCCTGAATGGAAAATATTCATTTTGTTCAAGAAGCGTTTTGGTCCTTCAGCTTGTTACTTCACATAATTTAATCAGGAAGCAGCTAAATCTGTTTATGTAACATAAAAAATACAGCTAAACTCCTGCTAAAGTTAGCTAGCTTAGCATACCTCCTGTTGTCTAATTTTAAATTAAACATGCGCTCAGTGTCATCTCCATTAATTTAAAAAATGAAACAAGGAGTTAAAATGTGTGTTATATTATAATACTGATTGTACTGGTTATGAGGATTTTATATGTTATTTTTACATTTTGTCAATACATCTGCTGCTGATTTTGAGGATTATTTCTCAACATTTATTCCTGTTGAGTAGTTTGGTTGGAACATGAATCAGCTGTTGCTCAGATAGTGCAGGCAGAAACTGAGTATAATCATATCAACGAAATAAAATGAGAAAGAAAGCAAAGAAAAGAAGATGAGAAACAGAATGCAGGATAATTGCACCCTGTCAGTCCAGGTTCACTCACTGAGTCGCTTTCCTTTAAATGAAATATTACGAAGGTGAACAACATTCACATTTTATCTTTGATTACAACCGATTCGATACAGAACCGGATGGTTATCCTTAAACAGCACTGAGGGATTCCCGCTGGACTCGGCTGGAAGATGCTCTACCGTCCGTCCTCTCGGCCTCGCAGACCTGCAGGGTGTGTGTGTTTGTAGCGGCGCGCACTGAGCATGTGCAGAGCCTGCTGACATTCTCCAGCCTGCTCAGGCTCGTGAATAATTGATCACAGGCCTCACCTCTTTCAGTCTATCGGCCTCAAGCGCTGCTCAGTCGTCCATCCAGCTCCTGCTTTGGTCTGTCAGTCACTCTCACTGTCTTTGTTTAAGCCTTTCAAAGGTTCTGTCACAAACCCTCAAATACAAACTCTAAATAATTAGAAATGAAAAAACAAAGGCCAGATAAATGGACATTCAACAATCTATCAAGGCGAACAGGATGAATTCAGCTATATATATATTCTTTAATATATATTGTCAGTTCAACAGCCACATCACTGTGCTGCTACGACTTTCTCATGTTACTTGAATTTGCTGTTTTTTTCATTTGCTCTCCACTGAGATTCATATGAACAATGCAAAGAAAAAGGAAACTAACTGCCTGGATCGTGTACTTAGTGCGAACTGATTTCAAGTTTCCAAGATGACAATGTTTAACCCTATTCAGGACTTTCATGTTGCCATACGTAGAAGGTCTTTCGGGGTCCATTGGACTCCAAGAAAGAATATCCATCCATCATCTATACACCGCTTAATCCTCA
>NW_007578592.1:213517-225473 GCF_000690725.1 Stegastes partitus
AATTAACCTCAACATGTTTTTGGACTGTGTGGGAGGAAGCCGGAGAACCCGGAGAGAACCCACGCTGCACGGGGAGAACATGCAAACTCCACGCAGAAACATCCCAGGTGTCCTCACCGGGACGTGAACCGGCGACCTTCTTGTTGTGAGGCAACAGTGCTAACCAACTGCACCACCTTGCAGCCCCAAGAAAGAATATGTGCAAAATATTTGTTGGTATTCATTATACCAAATACATTTTCTGTTAAGTTGACGTATTTTTGGTTCCAAATGCAGGACTAATGTCCCTCTCTTTATATTTACAAAAAAAAATCTTCAAAAAAACAAAACAAAAACATACCTGTCACCTAAACCAAATGGCGTCCAAAAGTCCTGAACAGGGTTAAATGAGGTAGTATTTACATGATTTTCAACAACTTAGTAGATTAATTCAAGGCCAAGTCTTGCGAGTATTTTGACACAATTATAAAGCTTCCTTTCAGCATTAATCAATTCTGTTGGTCCAACTTAATGTAACAAGTTGAGTCAACAGAATTCATTAGAGTGGATTCAACTAATTTTCAAGGGCTGCTTCGAACTTGGGTTAATGAGGCTGGACCAACTAACTTTATAGAATTTAAAATTACACAAGTACATGATGGTGATTCAACCTAAGTAAATAAAGCTGGTCCAACAGCATTGATAACTGCTGGATAAAAGTCCATTTAATTGTGTAGAAATTCTTCCCATGATTGTTCTAAGTTCAGTCAAAGTGTTACTTTAACTACGTATGAGGTGAGTCAAGCTGGTACAACAACTGCCGAGCTAGCCTGCTTGTGTGGATACCTAAAAGTGAATTATCTTTCAGTTTCTATTGTCCTACAGCTGCTTTTATTTGGATCAAGCAGTCACAATGTACAAACTAACACAACTTAATGTCTCAGAGGATCAGCAGCTGTAGTCAGTCGTAATAACCCACAAGAACTTAAGAAGCCAACAACTGGACGGCTTCAGACGGTTAAGGTTGATATCTAAAAATACATTTTATTGTCGCGGGAAAATAAATTCCTTTAATTCAAGTTCTCTCAACTCAACAAAACTAATTCAAACTGAGTGTATTATAGAGATGCACTGATGGAAGTCTGTTAATTTGTGCAAAAGATGTTGAGGTAGTTTAACACCCGAAGCAAAAATGAGAAGTGAAGACGGATGAAGCAGGATTTATGTTAAAAGGAAGAATTTATTGAGGCGTGAACACAGAGGACAAGATGAGTTAACAGCAAATTAAAACACGAGCAGATCAGAAAACAGCTCAGCTTCGTACATATTAAAACCATGTTAGATTATGTACACGTGGCTGGGATGCCTCCTTGCAGCATTTCAGTATTCTTTCAGTGCTGTGGTCGTCTTTCTGCTCTTTTATCAGCCTTTCCTTCGCTTTCTGCCACCAGCTGTCACTTGTCTCAGCCTCTCTGTTCTCCAGACTTTCATTTCTGCCTCTCACCCCCTTCTGTTTGCTTTTCCTTCTTATTTCTCTGGTGGATTTTTTTCCTCGTCTCCCCAGACCTCCGCCTCACCCTCATCCACCGCCGCCTTCGCCTTTTGTCTTCTTATCATCCTCTTCCACTTCTCTCCTCGGCGGTTTGCTGCATCTTCTTCGCCCGCTGTGATTGACAGTAAAAAGGTTTTCTGTGACCACACCCCGCTGGCCTGCTTCAACGCTGCACAACACACAACTTGTTAGGCTGTATTCAAGAAATATTCAGATTTGGAAATATTTCACAAATGAAACTGTTTTTACAGAAATGTGTACAGGTTTTGCTTCATTTAGCTTAAAAAATACACCGTGCACAACTTGTTAGCTTATAAGTTGTAAGCTAACTGTCTGTTCTATAAGAGAGCTCTGGTGTTGTTTTTAAGAAAAAAAATGATTAGCTGAAGTTTTATACTATATAGATAATCGAAAAAGAGATCTAAGCTAGGCTAGTTAGCTTTTAGCAGATGCTTTGGCTGCAATGCAATTCCTAAAATGCTGGAGCATCAAAATTCCTTTTTTAACTTTATTGTTGTGTTCTGTGTTGTGTACTCTGCATTAAATTCATATTTAGTTTAGGAAATCTGCATTTACATATTCAAATGGAAGTACAGATATTTACTTTAAAGTTTGCACAAATATGGCCAGGATGTGCTGAAAAACCGCCTTCAACTCGTTAGCTGGTAAGCTAGACACAAAGTGATTGTAATGTAGCTGCCTGCTGAAATGGTTTCTTTTCTTTTCTTTTCTTTTCTTTTCTTTTTTTTTTTTTAACTTTAAGTGGAAATAAGACAGCTTTGGCTTTGTCACAAAAAAAACTATGAGTTTTTGGGAATGAAAAAAAAAATTGTCGTCTACTGTTTCGATAATCGAAAAAGAGATCTAAGCTAGGCTAGTTAGCTTTTAGCAAGATGTTACTTTGGCTGTTGCTATTTTATGTGATCTATAACAGATTTAATTCATAGAACTCTGACACATCATTGTTTAATAACAAATAAAAGCTAAGTAAATAATTGAAATAATATATTCATAAACATTTCAAAAGGTAAAACTGACATTAAAAAGTCAGATTCTAGTCCAACTCAGTTTTAACCCAATTATTAAAGTAATTATTGATGCTGCAACAATCAATCAAGTAATTGAGCAGTTATCTGCAAAGAAACCAATCAAAATAATTGATAGTGAAAAAAATAGCTTGGTACAGTCCTAGAAGTTGCTTTTGCAGTCTTTCAGATTTGCCACTTGAACCTTAGGTGTACATGCTTTTTTCTTTATATATATCCATATTTACATACGTTTACATTTTTATCTTTTGTGTGCCACTGTCTTGTGCTGCTGCAATGCCGAATTTCCCCTATGGGGATCAATAAAGACTGATCTTATCTTATGTTATCTTATCTTTCCGTGATTACTTAAAGCTATTACATGGTTCTATACTTGACATGACTCCAGGTCTTCTTTAATTGTGTCAGTGGCATAATTATTGTTTTAAAAATCTTTTTTCCAATTTGAAATTCAAACTTTGAACACCTTTTACCCAGGGCCATGTGTCTTTTTTTTGTTTTTTCGGTGCCCGTATTTCCAGCCTGTATAAAACCGCTGCCCATTTGCTGCCTTGGATCAATCAAACAAGCATATCGGAGCAGTAAAATGCGGTTACATGAGCCTGTTTCAGCTGATTCAGCTCCTCTTAGAGCTCTTACAATAACACACAGGCCTGTAAAATGTGCTGTTTGGTGCAGCTTGTCACTCAAACCAGCCTCCACCTCACGGCTATTAGTGGTTACACAAGAACCAAGTTTATTCCCAGATCCACAATGCTTTTCTGCACAGACATCTGAGCTCCAGGTTGGATCATCTGAGAAAACTATAGAGAAGCAAAGTATTTACCAGATGCAGCAAAAAACTGGACTGTACATGTCCTAATTTAATGGATCACATATTTTTGACTGATTGTTTAGTTTGTAAAAAAATAGTGAAAAATGTTCCAAGGTGACGTCCTCAAAAATAATAAGAAAAAAATCACATTTTTACTGTTGAAGCAGCATCAATTCTTCCTCAATAGATGAAAATAATGAGTCAGCACAGTTCAGCTCAGTTTGTAGTTTTAAACATTTTGTTTTTTATGTAAAGGAAAACACAAAATTCAAAGCCCCGGTGACAACTTAAAATATGATAAAATATACATGAAAGACACTTTCAAAAATGGATCCAGTGATTATGTGATGTAATAATTCCACCTTTGAGAGTAAAAAAAAAAGAGGAGGAACAGAAATGGGAATGGGGATTTTATTGACAAAAGATTAATTGCAAAAATAGCCAACATTTTAACTTATAATGATAAATGTCAGTATTTACTTACACGAGCGGCACATCCTCACATTTAAAAACTGGATTTTTGGTTTAAAATTTTTACAATAATAATTCAGTGATCGGCGTAATACTTGTTGATGCTTGAGGAGACATTGAAATGAACAGAAACTATGGAAAATTATGGAAATTGCAGATATTTATACTTCTATTTGTGTAAAAGTGTCCAGTAGTCTAACATTATTGTAGCTTCTCAAATCCTAAGAATGTTCTGTTTGTTGTTCGTTTACTTGATTTTAAGCAGAAACATTTGGGGTTTTTAACTGTTGGTTGGACAAAACAAGACATTTATGGAGTGTGTCCTCAGAGAAACATTGATGGAAATTTTCACTGAGGGATTAAAAACAACTGAAATAATTGATTTATCACCAAAATACTTGTTGATGGTACTTCAAGAGACACTCAAATGAATACAGGCTACTAACAAATAAAGGAGTTATTTCTTCTTACGTTTGTGCGAAGGATTCTAGTTCTGTAACTTGGTGGAATATTTGGGGGTTTAAACTGGACATATGAAAACATGTTTTTTGGTTCTGGCATTCTGTGAACAAATCAATTTATGGACTTATTCGGAAAATGTCTGCAGAAAACAATATTTCTTTCCTTTGACGACAGTCGATTTCTTTTCAGTCAGATAATTCTGTCTTCATCCTCGTTCGGCTCCCTTAACCTCCGTCTGCTGCTGCTCCCCTCCATCTTTTAAACTCCCCACTGGCATCTGGACCAGTTGCACCGGTTACCAGGGGTAACCATGTGACTCGTTGCCACGGTAACCCCTCTGGATGTGCAGGCAGGGGGTCTGTTTTTGCTCTCGCTCCGGTTCCTCGGCTTGTTGCGGGTTTTAGGGGTCGGTGATGCTCCCTGTGTTTGTGCTGGAAGTTTTTTGAGGCTCTGCAGCGTTTTTTTCTGAAGCTGAGCGACCAAGGACCGCCACAGGACGCAGACCCGGAACGCCGGCGAGGCGTTCATACATAAAACACGAAGCTCAAACCCTCCGAGACAACACGAGTATGCTGACTCCTTCAATGGCCGTCTATATTTAGCATGTTGGTGGGTGTGCTTGCTCAGATTAGTGCGAGTGTGTGTGCATTCGCTACAGCACGATGACACAGCCATGTACAATAAAGAGTCCCAGTTGCTAGGCAACCCCATCCAAAAACACTCGCTCACCAAAATATAGTATGTATGCAGCAGCAGGTTCTCAGCTGGAGGAGTTGGAGTGTTGCAGAGGATCACTTTGATTCCCGACTACAACTGTTAAGTGAGCTCTCGCTAGCAGATTATTTTCACATTTGTGTGTCAAATCAGATTTGATTTATTCGGCCTGATATTACAGCTTTACCTCGACGGAGCTTCGCAATCTGTGGAGCAGAAACCCCCGTCTGTCCTCAGAGAAAAACCCTTTTATCAGGGAAAACCATGGAGAGCAACAGTAAGTTTACAGTGTGAACAATCAGGACGATGACATTACAGATGGATTATAAACATATGTGTGAATCTGTATATGTGGACAAACTGTTCAGAGAAAAGGCCAAAAATCCACTGACACAAAACAGAGAAACAGACATTAAAGGAGACACTGAGTATCTAATTATCAAATCCTCATCACTGATAACAGCGAGCAGCTTATATCCTGCAGCAGATGCAGTTTCCGTGCCTTTACAGTCCTCACACGAATGATCAGATCTTTAAATAAAGACATGAACCTGTTTTTATTAGGTAACAGTCGTGCAGTGTGAGCTGGGAATGTTTCCAGCCTCCTGCGACAGCATGACTTAGCTCTGAAGCTGCACAATAAATATGCTGCATTTGTATTAATGGAGATTTTTCTTTGATTTATTTGAGACTTGAAAGGAAACAGCTCTCTTACTTACAGTTTCCAGCTTTTTTCCCATCTATTTCTCTGTGATAAGAGTTATGGCCTCTGAATGTTTTTATCTTTTACAGAAATGTGTTTCCTTGAGTTTTGTGAACCATTACACTCCTAGTTTCTATCCGCTTGTTATTGCATTGTAAAGAAAAATCATAAACTGTGAACATTTGGCAGCATGGGTACCAGAAAACAAAAGTTAAAAAATGGTCAAATAAAAAACTGGTAACCACCTGTATGTACCTCAAATAAGGAATATGACTGTTCAATAATTTACTGATTTACTTTGTGTAATTTAAGGAAAAATAAATGTGAAAAGACATGAAAATATTGCACATACAGTCGTAACCAGCTTTAAAATACGAGCATATAATGGAAGCTTAAAGATTATTACTTTAAGAAAAATTCCAAAAATACCGTAAATACAGTCGTGACTCAATAATCTGACCCCTAACAATCCGAAAACTTAGCTGTCCGACAGGTTTTTAGGAAAAACAAATGGATCCTATGAAAAACAGCCTTAACATAGTGACAGCCTTGGATTCTGACTCCGACATGACATTTTATGTCACAAATAAGGATAATGACGTATTATCTGACTGAACAATCCGACAGATTGGCTACATTCACACTGCAGCACTTAATGCTCAATTTGGATTTTTTTGTGAAATTCAATTTTTTGCGAGTTTGTTCTCATTTCCAATTAAATGCGACTTGTATGTGATCTGCTGTGTGAACTTCATACGAACCAAAAGTCTCCCGCATGCACAGAAGAGAACATGACGACGTTACACGCAGCGAGCGTGCTCAGTGTTTACAGAAGTAAACATGGATGGTGGCACCACCGATGATGGAAAACAGAACTGTGACCGCTAACTGAACTAGCATCAGCAGCCAAGTACTGCCTGTGTGTTCCAGCTGCTTCCACCCCATCGGTGGACGTGTCCCCCCCCAACTGTGCAGACTATTTGGATATTCATCATTAATTGGGCCTGAATATCCAGAGACCAGAAAGTGCTATTTGGACCAACCCTACTAGTTATTATAACAACTAGAAACAATAACTCACAACAAATTAAACCTCAAGCATCAAGCCCTCCTTGTATCTCGACCTCCACCTTGACAATCCGACAGTCTTGCTATCCGACATAAAAGAAGGTTTTACATTTAGTGTCAGATTATCGAGTCAAAACTGTATATTAAAATTTGCATTAAAAATAGGAAATGACAAAATACGATATTAGTACAACATTGGTACAGAAATGATTGTAAACGTACCAAAAACAGCTGTGAAACATAATATAACCACAAACATTACTTATAGTTTTGGCATGTTTTTTTTTATGGATGCTATGTAAATTAATACTTTATCTGCAATTCAGACAAAAAGTCTGTAAAATAACTAAAAAGTGTTCCAAAAATTACAGTTTAGGAATGTGATTTATTTATTTATTTTAAAGAATATGTATATTTTTAATTTATGCATCAAAACTGAACAAAATCTCAGACTGATGAGTAAAAGTTTTGCCTGTAGTTATTCGCTGGATAACCTGCAAAGAGTTATATATTGGGTTAAAAATATATGAATTTAGGTGTACATCATGTTCTTTTTTTCTTTTTTTGAGAATTCAGAAATGAAATTGTGATTTTAACTCTCAGCCAATATCAACTAGCCTAATAAGACACTTCTATTTTTATTATATATAAAAAGTATATGCAGATGACCTTTCAGTTTTCATTTGGCCAAATTTGATTGGCCATTGCTCAGATACTGTTAGAAATCACTCCTAATGTCATTGTTTGCAGATCTTACATTTACAATAAAGGCCTTCTGACTCTTACAACATAGTAAAAACGTAGGAAAAACATTTTAATTTGCGTTTTTACTGTCGATTTTTTTCAAGATTCTGTTTAATTTTGAGCTACATTTTGATTTAAACATAACTATTGTTTATTAGCTAGTTTAATGAAAGCTAAACTGAGACCTCAACACATATTTCTGTGCATTTTCTCCCTTTTGCACTTCATAAAACTCCTCTTTCTCCTTTTGGTTACCATGGGGCATCATCTGCTTTCAGACTGGCCTTTGAAGAACCTTTTGAACTCCCGTTGTCGCTCTGAACTCTGTGGAGTTGAAGCTGTCCCTTTATAACCTCCTCCAGAGGTCAGTGGCAGGAGTTCAAGTCATCTTTGCTCCAGAAAACCCTCCAGTTCTTCTGTGCACTGCAGCTGGAGCCAAGTTGAGTAATTAGTCAGTGGCGAATGACCTTGGTTAATTACATCAGTGCGAGCGGAGCAGCACAGAAAGTGTCAGTCCAGAGCTGCAGAATGCTAATCTGGACTCAGAAAGCAGCTGTTTTTAGTTGGAAATGGCTTTTGGCTGGAGTTTGATGGAGGTTTAATGACAGCAGCGAGGTCGGACTTCCTCACCTGAACACTGAGGTTTAACTTTAAATGTAGGCTGTGGGGAAAAAAAACAAGGCTCAAAAGCTCATTGTTTCTGCACATTGAAGCAGTGATATCTTGGTACATGTACAAACAAATGTTGCACAAATGAAATCAATGTTTAGTGGAAAAGCAGATGAACAGCAACTCGGTGCCATGAAGAGGCTCAGAGACAAAGAGTCCAGGTAGGCAGATTTTGGAGGACAATAAAAGCTAAAGGTTTCCAGGAGGGCAGGGCTGTTGGCGAGGAGCAGTGGAGTTGGAGCCAACAGGAGGAGACCTGGAGGTATTTTAGAAAAGATGCAAGAGTGCTGGAATAAAGGCCAGAGGGGAGCGAGAGGAGGGAGGGAATCAAATAATGAAGGTATCGGAGAACTGTGAGGAAAGTAAGAAACTCCCTCAACCTGCCAGAGAAGCAGGTTGATGTCGGTTCACTTGAAGTGCATTTTTGACCTTTTGACGCGATGCTTCTGTGCTGTCATGTCACTTTAAGGTCACCAGCAAAGGTTTATTTGTCCTGAACTGACCTTCAATATGTTGGATTTTCTTTCAGGTTGTGAACAAACTCTGCCAGATGTGACCTTAAAGTCCAAATACACACAAACAATCTTTATCTTGTTCTTTATTTGGTGTGCAGTAGCGTTGCTTACTGTTCGTTTTTCTGCAAAATATATAGTGATTTGGACAAAACACAGGAATTCTCAATAGATGACATGATTAAATAACTCCATCTGGAAAGAATGAATCCTTCAGAGTGATTGAGGTGATTTTACAGACAAGTGCATCTGAACTGAAACAACACATTTTAAGGGACGTTTTCCTGCCCGATTCGATCAAAGTCATTTAATATTCAGCATCTGCCAATACCGAGTCCTAATCTGATGCCATTGTCCGAGATAATACACACTTCAAGTCCATTAAAGTTATTAAAATCAATCCAATATCTTCCGTTTCTGCATCCGATCTTTTCCTTAATGTTCTGCTGCTGGTCAGGAACCTTGTTGCAAAGCTCTGGTGGGATCCAAATCTAATCTAAATTACATCTAAATTACCAGCATGGTTTTTTTTGCCCTTTTTTTCCCTATGAGAACAATTTGTGTGTATTTTGAACATTATTTTTCTTAAAAAGTAACGTGTGAGCCACTGGAAGTTTAGAATTTCCCCAAGTAGTTGAAATCTTGTGTGCTTATTGTTAGTCAGGAACCTTGTTGTAAAGTTTCAGTAGGACACTCTCTAAATGAAATGTAAGAGGGTAGGATGTACTGAGGCTCCACAAGCTCCAACAGATGGAGAAAACCTTTATTCTCTACATGATGTCAAAAAAGGCATCATAGATCAGATGTAGTACCTGGTTGTTCCACCAGGTGGAGCCTCTTACTGTTTAATACTGTAGAGACCAGAGGAGGCGTCACTCAGACTACAGGCAGTTCATGTTGACCTCTGGACAGAGATTATTGGTTGATGACAAGCCAGGATTGACCAGGACAGTGTTCCTGTATCACAGTGACAAACAGCATGTATCTGAGCCACCGTTGTGGGAGTTTAACTAACGACGGGCACCATGACAAAGACGTCTGGGATGCTCAATAATGTCCGATCAGAACTGGTGGGATCAAGACTAGCTTGGATTGTCCCTGTTTCCATGTCCCAGTGGCATTTATAACAGTATGTTTGTGCATATTCAGATTTTGGTCCAATTAAAATTGCTTTAACTGTATTTTGCAAACACAACACAAATGGTTTATTTTAAATAGTTTGTTAGAGTGAAACATCACCGTAAGCTGGAGTTTCAAACCGTTTTCTCAGAGCAGATCTTCTGACTGGTCTTTTACAGTTGTTACTCTTTTGTCCGTTTCTGAGGCGTTTTTCCTTCATTTAACCCTATTCAGGACTTTTGGATCTTTTGGACCTCAGGCCATTTGGTTTAGGTGACAGCTATTGTTTGTTTATTTAATTTTTTTTATATAAAAAGAGGGACATTTGTGACCCATCTGCACGAAATCAGTCGCATTGCGCCTGATGGTGTTTGACATCAATGTGGAGCGTATTATTATTATTATGTTCTGTAATTTTATATGTTTCCTACATGTAGAAAACAACTAAATGGATCCAATCTAAGTAACAAACCCAAAATCAATATTTTATCATGTGTTAGCGTAATTCGGGCTGTATCTCGGATGTAGTCCAAGACGCAGTGTGATTGATTTCGTGCAGGTGGGCCACATTTGTCTTGCACTTGGAACCAAAAATCTGTCAATTTATCAGAAAATGGATTTAACATAGTATAAAAGTCTGTCATGAATACCAACAAATATTTTGCACATCTTCTTTCTTGGGGTCCAATGGACCCTGAAGGACCTTCTACGTACGGCAACATGAAAGTCCTGAATAGGGTTAAAGTTGAAACGAAGATCCTCCAATCAGATGACTTCATTGCAGAATCCAAAAAAGTTTTCCTAAAAGTGCTGTGAAGTGATTTGAGGTCAGCTGTGCAGCAACTGACAGCTGCTCTGATCCCTGATCTGTCCTGGACGCATTAAACGTTCGGGCTGAAACAAACGTCCCAGAATCCCTCAAAGCTTCTATTTCTGTCGGACCAGACGAGGCTCCTGAGAGTCTCCGGAGGTCCAAACCTACGCAGGTGTCTGAGATCTGACCTGGGAGCTGTGACAGCGTCCTGCATGACTCAGTGTTTCCTTCACTTTCACGTCGCAAACATGGAGTTCAGGGAGAATGTAGACATAATCAGTCGCTGCTGCAGACTCTGACAGTATTCAGACGTCTGGATGCTGAAGCTGCAGCTCTGAGTGAAGCTGGTGACGATGGAGACACTGTAATAAAGTCTGATTCACTTCTGTCCCTTTATGAAGCGGCGCTGGTGTCTTTTAGTGGATGTGATTTGGATGTTTGTGCACCAGAAGCAGCAGTTTGGTGTCAGATCTAAGCAGGGCGTCTTAATGCACATTTGAAATCCTGCAGGGCGGGAACTGTGGCAGAAGTTTTCTAACTGTGAGACAAGTTTTTACCAACATTTTGTGTAATTCTGCCTTTTTGATAGGTCATCTTTGCTGCTGCGACTCGAGCACTTTTCAAATCAAATCGAATCATTAAAATCAAGTTTATTGTCATTTTGCTGGACATACACAGTAGTACAGGCAAGATGAGAGAACGTTTCTTCAGGATCCAATAATTTAAAGCAATTTAAATAAAGAAGTGTTTGCTTATCTGGATCAGCAGTTCAGCATTCTGACAGCTTGTGGCATGAAGCTGTTGATCGGTCTGGAGGTTCTTCCTTTAATGCACCGGAAACGTTTGCCTGATGATAGCAGTTCAAACAGTTTATGGAGAGTCCCTAACAATGTTCAGTGTCCTGCTCCTGCAGCGGCTCTGGAAAAGTTCTTGGACAGAGGGGAGGGAAACTCCGATGACCCTCTCAGCTCCTCTAACTATCTCACTTTTCTGGCTGAGATAGAACAGATTTATTTAGGCATCCTTCCATGAACTAGATTAGATCTGTTACTTGACAAACATCTAAATTGGAATCACAATTTTGCACCTATTTCTTCTACCAGCAGAACTTGCATGTTATTTTGCACATTTTTTTCTACACGTGTGAGCTCCTGGAAACCTTGAATCACGCCACGGGATGAATTAAGTGTAAATCTTGTGTCCGTTCACATTTGAATCAGCGCATCTCCATATCGGATTCCTGAGCTGCTTGTTCCTTCTACATGTAACATACATTATGTGGCATTAGT